>NC_057797.1:676150102-676223065 GCF_018294505.1 Triticum aestivum | reverse complement strand
ATACGGGGGTGCTCGCAGAAGACGCATTTTCACACTTAACCCAACGTCTTGGTCCTACAAAGGAGGTGATAGCGCAGCGGGCCCGGCAACCGGACTATAATGCTTTAACACTTTCACCTAGCCATAGGAGTTTGAAAATGAGACTCTTTAGGTAGCTCCTTGGTGGCAACTGCGCTCGTCCGAATTCGGGGCGCGTATGTGCCTGACCGGGAAGCGGCCCTTCGTTAAAGCGGAGGAATCCGATAGATTCCGATCGGTCATCGAGTGGCTGACCAGTCTCACGCTACATCATGACAGTCAGTTTTCGGCTTTCTCTACTGAGGTGCTTGCCCTGGCCGAACCGGGGGCACAATCGCAGTAGTTCTCCTGGTGCTACCTTAGCCGATAGAGCGGAACGTAAGGTAGCCAAACTCAGGAGCCGGGCAACCCAACATTTGACCAAAGACATGATTCGGAGCTGATGCATATAATGCCAAAACTCGCGACGCCGAACACTCCCTAAGGTGTTCAGTCTTTATGAGTACGGGCCAAACAACACTCTTTATTAAAAAAGCCCCTAGTGTTCAGGTACGTGCAAAAATTCTGACGTGGCCATATGCCAAGACGCCAGCCTCCTCCTTGGTTATATTAGAAAGAAAAAACCAGGGGATGTGTAGCAACAAGAGACAGTAAAAAAGGTTTACGCAGGGTCTTAATCTAAAAAGAATCCTTTAGGACGGTTCCCTACTGCACGTATGCGCCTGTGTCTCCGTTGTGCCGTATCCTGGACGGGCGCCGCACGACGTTCATCTGTAAAAGAGAGGAACTGAGTTGAAAACGGGTCGTGCTGAAAAAGTTTTAAAATAAGCAAAGTATAAAGTAAGATATATAAGTTTGAGCTTTATTGTCTCTTATTGTATATGCATGGAGCCCCTAGTGCAGGGGTATGTGGATTCTAGGCCTGCATCAATGATGATTTTGCGCCGAACTCGTCTATCCGCGTTCGTGGTCTTTAAATGACCTATTTTGAAGTTTTTTGGCCGGTGAGGCCATTTTGCTGTGGGACTGTCAAAGCAGCCGCACAGTCCTCCACTTGGGGAGGTGCATTTTAGTGCTTCCCCTTCAAAGAGATGATGCCTCGTGGACCGGGCATCTTTAAGCGTAAGAGATGCGTAATGCGGTATTGCGTTAAAGCGAGCGAAAGCTTCGCGTCCCAGTAGTGCTTGATAGCGACTTGAGAACGGGACGATGTGGAAGGTCAGCTTTTCACGGCGGAGGTTATCGGCAGAGCCGAATGTGACTGTGAGCCGGAGAGAACCCGTACAATGGGTGTCCGGACCAGGTATTACCCCTTGAAAGGAGGTTTTGCTGCAGCGGATTCTTGCTGGGTTTATCCCCATGTGCTGGATTGTATCCTGATATATCAGGTTTAGTCGACTGCCGCCGTCCATAAGGACATTTGAAAACTTGAGTCCGCCAATTATTGGATCGAGTATCAAGGTAGTCCAGCCTACATTCTTGATATTCCTAGAATAATCTAGCTGATCGAAGATAATCGGTTTTGACAACCAGTGGCAGGTTCCTTTGGGCCGTGTGGTGCGTACCTTTACGGCCGCCGCACGTTCTGTTATGTGAAGTGAGTTCACTGTTTTTACTTCTTGTGGGAAGTTCTTTTGTTTCCTGGTGTTCTGCTTTTGGGGTTCATCCTCGTCTTCGCTTGGCGTGTCGAGCCCCTTGTGTTCGGCATTAAGTCTGCCGGATTGTTTGAAAACCCAACTGTCTCTGTGGGTATGGTTAGCAGGTTTCCCGGGAGTACTTTGTATCTTACATATCCTGTCCAGGATTTTATTTAGGTTGGATGGATCATCCCTGTTATCCTGGGGGGGCAATTTTTCCTGATTTTGCCGTGAGCCTTTGAATCCGGCATTGACTGCCGTGCTCTTCGGACTTTTGCCCTTAGTCCAGTGACGGTCCTTGTTGCGTTGCGATTTTCCGTTTCCATCCCTTATTTCGGATGTATTTGGGTCGCTGGGGCTGCACCTTGCCAACCAGCTGTCCTCCCCTGCACAAAAGCGGGTCATGAGGCTTGTTAGTGCGGCCATTGTTTTTGGCTTTTCTTGGCCGAGGTGTCTGGCGAGCCATTCGTCTCGGACATTATGCCTGAAAGCTGCTAAGGCTTCGACGTCCGGACAGTCGACTATCTGATTCTTTTTAGTGAGGAATCTATTCAAGAACTGCCGAGCTGATTCTCCGGGTTGTTGAGTTATGTGACTAAGATCGTCTGCATCCGGAGGCCGGACATAGGTCCCTTGAAAGTTTGCTCGGAAAGCATCCTCGAGCTCCTCCCAGCTTCCAATTGTGTTTTCGGGAAGGCTTTTAAGCCAATGCCAGGCTGGCCCTTTAAGCTTAAGGGGTAGATATTTTATGGCGTGGAGATCATCTCCTCTAGCCATGTGTATGTGGAGGATATAATCCTCGATCCAGACTCCAGGGTCTGTTGTTCCATCATATGCCTCTATGTTTACGGGTTTGAATCCCTCTGGGAATTCATAGTCCAGGACCTCATCGGTGAAACATAGGGTGTGTGCGGCGCCCCTGTATTTGGGTATGCCGGATTCTGATGATGGCTTCATAGCGTTGCTTACGAGAGCTTGCTTTCTTGGCCCATAAATGGACCTGACTGGGCCATGATGCAAATCCTTAAGAGGGTCGCATGCCGATTTAGGTGCGGCGCCACTTGCCGCTTTATGGGGTCGTCTATCCGACCGTGTGGCTTTTTCATTTTTTGAATGCGAGGGCTCTAGGGCCTCTTCGTCGAATTCAGGCAGTAGCTTTCTTTTCGGATAGCTGTTAGTGCGGCGACTGTCGCCATACTTATCTGTTGTATTGGTTACTTTGCTCCATCTAATCCGGAGTGCATCTTCCGCTGTTTTTAGCTTCCACTTCTACTTTTTTAGGATGCGTGCAGTTGCAACGAGGCTCTCGTGGAGATTCTTCTGCTCCATAGGTTTATTCGGCGTGAGGTTGTCTGGAATGCCGTTTTTGCCGGAGGAGGGATGTTCGGTTTCTCTATCCGTGTTTCCCTGTTCGGACGATTGCTCTAAGGCCTGCTCGTCGTCTGCCGGCTCGTCCTGCTCTATGGCTGGGTTTTTGTCGAGGCGGTGCTTGGGTCGGCGTTTACGCTGACGCTTTGATTGCTTTTCGGGGGGTCGATTTCCCGTCCCGTCCCCTTTTTCCTCGTTGTCGCTTCCTTTAGGGGTATCCACCATGTACACATCATGGGATGAGGTGGCTGTCCAATGCCCTATGGGCATTGGTTCATCGGTATCTCCTGCATCATCATCCATGCTGTCGATGTCTCCGGAGTCGCATTTGAGCACGTCGTTTAAATTGTCGACACTGGCTACCAAGTGGGTGGTGGGTGAGCTTTGAATTTCCTCATCATCCGTATTCCACCCTCGCTGACCGTAGTCCGGCCAGGGCTCTCCTGATAAAGAGAGAGAGACTTTATAGAATTCAGGATGTCGCCGAAGGGTGAGTGCTGAAAGATGTCCGCGGCGGTGAACTCCATGATTGGCGCCCAATCGGATTCGATCGGCAGGGGCGCGGGGGGCTCGGAGTTCAGAGAGGAATCCGGCTCCTCGGAGTCACGAGCCATGCGGAGTGTGGGGCTGGAGTTCGGCTCAATCGCCTCTAAGATCGCAGCCCCTGAGGCAGCGTCTAACCGCTGATCCTCGATCGGTGCAGTAGGCTCCGAATCAATGGTCGGAACCGATGCGTGTGCGGCCTCCAAGGCGCTGTTCGGTGGCAGAGCTACATCATGCCCATCGAGACAGTGCGGCGCGCTTGGCTATGGCTCGAATCCATCGAAGATCAAGTCCCCGCGGATGTCAGCCGTGTAATTTAGACTTCCAAACCTGACCTGATGGCCAGGGGCGTAGCTTTCGATCTGCTCAAGGTGGCCAAGTGAATTGGCCCGCAGAGCGAAGCCGCCGAAGACAAAGATCTGTTCGGGGAGAAAAGTCTCACCCTGGACTGCATCGTTGTTGATGATCGATGGAGCCATCGAGCCTAAAAGCGACGACACAGAGGAACTCTCAATGAAAGCACCAATGTCGGTGTCAAAACCGGCGGATCTCGGGTAGGGGGTCCCGAACTGTTCGTCTAGGCCGGATGGTAACAGGAGACAGGGGACACTTTGTTTTAACCAGGTTCGGGCCCTCTCGATGGAGGTAATACCCTACTCCTGCTTGATTAATATTGATGATATAGGTAGTACAAGAGTAGATCTACCACGAGATCAAGGAGGCTAAACCCTAGAAGCTAGCCTATGGTATGATTGTTGTGTATGGAGTTGATTGCCTACGGACTACAACCCTCCGGTTTATATAGACACCGGATAGGGTTAGGGTTACACAGAGTCGGTTACAATGGTAGGAGATCTTGAATATCGCATTGCCAAGCTTGCCTTCCACGCCAAGGAAAGTCCCATCCGGACACAGGACGAAGTCTTCAATCTTGTATCTTCATAGTCCAGGAGTCCGGCTGAAGGTATAGTCCGGCTACTCGAACACCCCCTAATCCAGGACTCCCTCAGTGCCATTATGGTTGGTTGTGGCTTGAGGCGGTAGCTCGCTGGCGGTCCGGCTTCTGTGTGCGTGCACTGGCCACGACATGGAGGCACTTAGTGCTGTGGTGGTTTGGCCCTAGCGTTCTTCATCCGCCAAATCGTCTTTCTGCCGGACTTTGACCTCTTCGATATGGTTGCTGACTAGTTCTGGTTTTTCCATCAGAGATCTATACAGAATGGCGTGTGTCGCCCCAAAATATCTAGGTCGGAAAGGTCCGGTCGCGCATGCTCATATTATCAGCTGGCACAGCTTCAAGTGGGCGCGGCGTGAAGCTTTGCTTTCTTATCGGAGTCATGGGACATGTCTAAGTCAAGATTTCCAAGGCATTGATAAAGGTGGAGAAAGTCATAGCGGCTGCGATTGGAGGTCTTGAAGCATTGGCAAAAAGGTATATTGGATGCAATGAAAACTGTGTGCTGGTGTTTCGTGACTTGCAGTAGCAGCCTTGGCAAGCAGGGGGCAGCAACACTGGAGGACGACAATTTTGGTTGTACTCCTGGGTGGGAATCCAAGGTCCGGCCTTTATTGGTTGTACCTGTTAATGACCTTATTGAAGACACTGTTTTTGGGTGAATTCGGGCTTTCTCCAGGGTGAAAACCCAAGATCTTCGATCGGGCAATGACAATGCTTGTGCATTGTTTCCTTTTTGGAGACATTGCTTTGGAGAGCCTGTTTTGTAATTCGGGTGTTGTTGGTTAGAGTGCTACTGTTGTTAGCGATTGATCACCATGGCGGAGCTTTTTTCTTTCTTTTTTTCATTTTCTTTTTTGGCTGTGTGTATCCTTGATGCATTTGGACATCTTTTTAGTATAGAGACCGGATGTAATTGCTATCTTCGCGATATTAATATATTCTCTTTCTCAAAAAAAGAGAAGAAGCACAGACGTGGTCGAAATGCCACAAAAAAGAGGTAGTGAGACCTAATGTGCTAGCCACACGTAAAATAGAGGAGCTCCGGGAGTGACGATCGAGACAACCCGAATAAGAGATGCAAAGCAGATAAAATTTAGCGGGATACTAATAGCCTTTTCTGGTTTAAAAATGCAGTACTAAAGAAGATGGATGCTCTCAATGAAAAGGTGGGCTTTTACCGCTGCAAAGTTTACCAAGAACAGACTCAAATCAAAGTGGAGGTGTGTGAAATGATTGAGTAAAAAGAAGAGGGTGCACTTAATTGAAATGCAACGAGTCTGGTGAGCCATGGTGTGCTCGAGTAATCGGTAACACACAACATTTGGAGTCCCTACGCCTGCCCCCGTGTCGCCAGCACCTCGCGACACGGGGGGCGATCTACCGCGCCGGTCCTAGGCCTCCGCTCCTCTCTCCCCCATCCTACCGCTGCCTGAGGCCACGCCGCCGTTGCCTGGCCTGTGACGGCGGCGGCGGGGCCCTCCCCCACGTGCGGTGGTGGCAATTTCCTGTCGTCGGCGGCGGCTCATGAATCGGCGGTACATCGGTGACAAGGAGCAGCGGGCGCCCCGCGGCGAGTGTGACGACAACGACAGTGCAAGCGCGTTCTCCCCGCGGCCGAGGAGCACCTGTGACGGCAGCCCAGATTACAAGCCTTGTCCGCAGGCCGAGAGATCTGGAGGGCGTCTACATGCGGGCATGGTGCGCCTGACGGCGCCGGCTTAGGCACCGCGGTGGTGCCATGGCCGGTCAGGCGGCGTCCTCCTGGATCCATCGTCCAGTCCCTGGTAGAGATGGCGGCGATCGATGCACGAGATGCTTGATGGAGATCCTTCGAACAGATCCGGGTGAAAACTTGCTTTCGGCTTACTGCCAAAGCCGCCGGCGGGGGCGCTATTTTGCGATATTCCCTTCTTGAAGGCCTCGCCGAGGAGAGTTTCATGCAAAATTTACCTAGGTTCGGGCGTCTGATGTGGAGTAATACCCCACGTCGTGTTTTGTGTTTGTATTTTTGATAGATATACCTCATGCGAAGGATTACAATAGGGAGGATCTATTGCTACCAAGAGTTTAGGTCTACGGGAGGAGATGGATGAGAGAACCCTAGCCTCCACCTTATATAAATGATGTGGGGCTAGGATTTTACGTGGGATAGATGCAATCATGGTCACCGTCATGCTGACTTGAGGGCCAAATGGTCTCTACATGCCTATCTTCTCCTTCTGGGCTCCTTTCGGTCGCTAGCTCTTTGATGGGCCTCCTAGCTCTAGGGTAGGCCTGCTGTCGGGCTACCCTTAGGGATGCGACCCCCGGTGCATTGCACCGTCAGTAGCCCCCGAGCTTGCCTGGAGTAAGAGCAATCGTCCATGAAGAATTTCGGCAGGCTCAGCCATATAGCAAGAACTCTAGAAACAAATCTACAGTCGGCTCTATCTGAAGGTAATCTTAGCAAAATACTTGGAAGTTGTTGATATTGAGAATGGAGTTGGGCACGAGGTCTTGGGGCGGCAAGCCATAATATGCAAGGACGTTCTTGAAAAACCTAGAGCTAGGCGGCCTAAACCCCGCCTTATGTGATCGGCAAAGATGATGGCTTCACCTTGATGTGGTTATGTCCGGGTTTCCTCTCCAGGCGCGCACCAGCTGATATCTTCCTTGGGTGGAAGCAGGCCAATGGTATCGAGCTCTGCAAGCTGGAGAGACTTGAGATTTGGGCTAATCCGCATAGATTGTGCGCTTGGCAATAGTCAGAGCCGAGGCTGGGGAGACGATGAGTCCCTTTCTTCCACTTATTCTTGTTAGCCATTTTCTTTTGACCCATACGGCATAAGCAAAGATCTTGCCCCAGAACAGCACTGAGAAAAAGAGAAAAAAATATTAAAACAAATGAACTACAACGGTAGTAAACAGAATAATTATCGGTGGTAAGCAGATGGACTATCAGTAATAAATGGATGAACTACAAGCCGCCATGGAAGAACTACCGTCGCAATGGAAGAACTACAATAGAGGACGAGCTATGGCAGTGGCGCAATATGCAAAAAGTAACTTACAGTTGGGCGACAGAGAAACGACGGCGGATGAACTGCGGTGGCTGCGGATGAACCACATCGACTACGACAGCTGCAGACGAGCACCAACGACGACGACATAAACGAAGAGCAAGATTGGATCTAAGCAGCACTGGAGGAGGAAGAAGAGGCAGAGCTCGCGACGTAAAAATGATCCTTGGGGCCGCCATCGCACTATTTATAGATGCGGTAGAAACCCTAATCGTTGCGGTAATTTTTCAAGATGGCCCCTCGGATTCCGCGGTGAAAAGTTATAAACCCTACCACCGCCAAATCTTGACGCATGTTACTTGAAGAGGATCTCGTGTGATATGTAAGACAAACCCTAAGAATGGGAAAATATGCTCTTTACCTTGCTACCTAAATGGGCCTTTGAGAAGGACCTCGCAGAATTGTTGGGAAATGTTGCATAGAAAACAAAAAAAATCTACGCACATGCAAGATTTATCAAGGAGATGCATAGCAACGAGAGGGGAGAGTGTCTCTACGTACACTCCTAGACCGTAAGTGGAAGCGTTTGTTAATGCGGTTGATGTAGTCAAACTTCTTCGTGCTCCAACCGATCAAGTACCGAACGTACGGCACCTCCGCATTCAGCACACGTTCAACTCATAGTTGAAGGAATATGTATTTGACATTAAGAAAGCAATAGCAATAAATTGAACGATCAAATGCTAAGCTAACAGAGGGTTTTGTCCATCACACCATTCTTCTAATGATGTGATCCCGTTATTAAATGGCAACTCATGTCCATGGTTAGGAAACCTTAACCATCTTTGATCAACGAACTAGTCTAGTAGAGGCTCACTAGGGACATGGTATTTGTTTATGTATCCACACATGTATTTAAGTTTCCGGTCAATACAATTCTAACATGATTAATAGACCTTTATCATGATTTAGGAAATATAATAATAACCATTTTATTATTGCCTCTAGGGCATATTTCCATCAAGAATAGCTAGGAGTGGGCCAAGAGACGTATGGACTCAAGATGGACAAAAGGCAGGTCCATTAAATGAAAATCAATGGAACAAGTCGGCCCATTTATGTGGCACGGAGACCGTACTTTAGCTTAACATATTTATTTATTTTTATTTCAAGAGTTTGGCATGGAAGATCAGACTGGTGCCAAGCCTGTATCCAAGCTAACCTAGGGGCTAATTTCGGGAGATTATCCACGGCTAAGATATTGGGAAACGTAGTAATTTCAAAAAGAATCCTATGCACACACAAGATCATGGTGATGCATAGCAACGAGAGGGGAGAGTGTTGTCTATGTACCCTCATAGACCGTTCGCGGAAGCGTTATATCAACGCGGTTGATGTAGTCATACGTCTTCACGATCCGACCGATCCAAGTACCGAAAGCACGGCACCTCTGAGTTCTGCACACGTTCGGCTCGGTGACGTCCTCACCTTCTCGATCCAGCAAGAGGGGCGAAGTAGTAGATGAGTTCCGGCAGCATGACGGCGTGGTGACGGTGTTGGTGAAGAACAATCTCCGCAGGGCTTCGCCTAAGCACTACGAAAACTATGACGGAGGATAAACTAGAGGGGACGGGGTTGCCGGCACACGGCTTGGTGTTTCTTGATGTGTCTTGGGTGCTAGCCCTACCCCTCTATTTATATGTTGAGCCTTGGGGTCGAAACTTGGAGTAAAAGCCTCCACAAAGTCGGTTTCACCCGAAAGGCAAGAGTCCTTCTCGGACTCCAGGGCCAGACGCCAGGGTTCCCGGCGTCTGGACCCAGACGCCAGGGACCCTGGCGTCTGGCCCCTGGACTCCGCAAAACTTCCTTTTGCGCTTTCCAAAAACCTTGTGGGCTTTCCCCTTTGGCCCAAATAAAGTGTTCTCGTACCCAAACATTTCGGGAAACATCCGGAACCCCTTCCGGTGAATTCCGGAACCCTTCCGGAGTCCAAACACTATTATCCCATATATCAATCTTTATCTCCGGACCATTCCGGAGTTCCTCGTCATGTCCGTGATCTTATCCGGAACTCCGAACAACATTCGGTCACCAACATACATAACTCATAGTACTATATCGTCAACGAACGTTAAGCGTGCGGACCCTACGGGTTCGAGAACTATGTAGACATGACCGAGACACCTCTCTGGTCAATAACCAATAGCGGGACCTGGATGCCCATATTGGCTCCTACATATTCTACGAAGATCTTTATCGGTCAGACCGCATAACAACATACGTTGTTCCCTTTGTCATCGGTATGTTACTTGCCCGAGATTCGATCGTCGGTATCTCAATACCTAGTTCAATCTCGTTACCGGCAAGTCTCTTTACTCGTTCCGTAATACATCATCCCGCAACTAACTCATTAGTTGCAATGCTTGCAAGGCTTATAGTGATGTGCATTACCGAGTGGGCCCAGAGATACCTCTCCGACAATCGGAGTGACAAATCCTAATCTCGAAATACGCCAACCCAACAAGTACCTTCGGAGACACCTGTAGAGCACCTTTATAATCACCCAGTTACGTTGTGACGTTTGGTGGCACACAAAGTGTTCCTCCGGTAAACGGGAGTTGCATAATCTCATAGTCATAGGAACATGTATAAGTCATGAAGAAAGCAATAGCAACAAACTAAACGATCAAGTGCTAAGCTAACGGAATGGGTCAAGTCAATCACATCATTCTCCTAATGATGTGATCCCGTTAATCAAATGACAACTCATGTCTATGGTTAGGAAACTTAACCATCTTTGATCAACGAGCTAGTCAAGTAGAGGCATACTAGTGACACTCTGTTTGTCTATGTATTCACACATGTATTATGTTTCCGGTTAATACAATTCTAGCATGAATAATAAACATTTATCATGAAATAAGGAAATAAATAATAACTTTATTATTGCCTCTAGGGCATATTTCCTTCAGTCTCCCACTTGCACTAGAGTCAATAATCTAGATCACATCGCCATGTGATTTAACATCAATAGTTCACATCACCATGTGATTAACACCCATAGTTCACATCGTCATGTGACCAACACCCAAAGGGTTTACTAGAGTCAATAATCTAGTTCACATCGCTATGTGATTAACACCCAAAGAGTACTAAGGTGTGATCATGTTTTGCTTGTGAGAGAAGTTTAGTCAACGGGTCTGCCACATTCAGATCCGTAAGTATTTTGCAAATTTCTATGTCAACAATGCTCTGCACGGAGCTACTCTAGCTAATTGCTCCCACTTTCAATATGTATCCAGATTGAGACTTTAGAGTCATCTGGATCAGTGTCAAAATTTGCATCGACGTAACCCTTTACGACGAACCTTTTTGTCACCTTCCATAATCGAGAAACATATCCTTATTCCACTAAGGATAATTTTGACCGCTGTCCAGTGATCTACTCCTAGATCACTATTGTACTCCCTTGCCAAAATCAGTGTAGGGTATACAATAGATCTGGTACACAGCATGGCATATTTTATAGAACCTATGGCCAAGGCATAGGGAATGACTTTCATTCTCTTTCTATCTTCTGCCGTGGTCGGGCTTTGAGTCTTACTCAGTTTCACACCTTGTAACACAGGCAAGAACTCTTTCTTTGACTGTTCCATTTTGAACTACTTCAAAATCTTGTCAAGGTATGTACTCATTGAAAAACTTATCAAGCGTCTTGATCTATCTCTATAGATCTTGATGCTCAATATGTAAGCAGCTTCACCGAGGTCTTTCTTTGAAAAACTCCTTTCAAACACTCCTTTATGCTTTGCAGAATAATTCTACATTATCTCCGATCAACAATATGTCATTCACATATACTTATCAGAAATGTTGTAGTGCTCCCACTCACTTTCTTGTAAATACAGGCTTCACCGCAAGTCTGTATAAAACTATATGCTTTGATCAACTTATCAAAGCGTATATTCCAACTCCGAGATGCTTGCACCAGTCCATAGATGGATCGCTGGAGCTTGCATATTTTGTTAGCACCTTTAGGATTGACAAAACTTTCTTGTTGCATCATATACAACTCTTCTTTAATAAATCCATTAAGGAATGTAGTTTTGTTTATCCATTTGCCAGATTTCATAAAATGTGGCAATTGCTAACATGATTCGGACAGACTTAAGCATAGATACGAGTGAGAAACTCTCATCGTAGTCAACACCTTGAACTTGTCGAAAACCTTTTGCGACAATTCTAGCTTTGTAGATAGTAACACTACTATCAGCGTCCGTCTTCCTCTTGAAGATCCATTTAATCTCAATGGCTCGCCGATCTTTGGGCAAGTCAATCAAAGTCCATACTTTGTTCTTATACATGGATCTCATCTCAGATTTCATGGCCTCAAGCCATTTCGCGGAATCTGGGCTCATCATCGCTTCCTCATAGTTCGTAGGTTCGTCATGGTCAAGTAACATGACCTCCAGAACAGGATTACCGTACCACTCTGGTGCGGATCTCACTCTGGTTTACCTACGAGGTTCGGTAGTAACTTGATCTGAAGTTACATGATCATCATCATTAGCTTCCTCACTAATTGGTGTAGTAGTCACAGGAACAGATTTCTGTGATGAACTACTTTCCAATAAGGGAGCAGGTACAGTTACCTCATCAAGTTCTACTTTCCTCCCACTCACTTCTTTCGAGAGAAACTCCTTCTCTAGAAAGGATCCATTCTCAGCAATGAATATCTTGCCTTCAGATCTGTGATAGAAGGTGTACCCAACATTTTCTTTTGGGTATCCTATGAAGACGCACTTCTCCGATTTGGGTTTGAGCTTATCAGGTTGAAACTTTTTCACATAAGCATTGCAACCTCAAACTTTAAGAAACGACAGCTTAGGTTTCTTGCCAAACCATAGTTCATATGGTGTCGTCTCAACGGATTTAGATGGTGCCCTATTTAACGTGAATGTAGCTGTCTCTAATGCATAACCCCAAAACGATAGTGGTAAATCGGTAAGAGACATCATAGATCGCACCATATCTAATAAAGTACGGTTACGACGTTCGGACACACCATTACACTGTGGTGTTCCAGGTGGCGTGAGTAGTGAAACTATTTCACATTGTTTTAACTGAAGGCCAAACTCGTAACTCAAATATTTTACTTCTGCGATCATATCGTAGAAACTTTTATTTTTGTTACGATGATTCTCCACTTCACTCTGAAATTCTTTGAACTTTTCAAATGTTTCAGACTTGTGTTTCATCAAGTAGATATACTCATATCTGCTCAAATCATCTGTGAAGATCAGAAAATAATGATACCTGCCGCGAGCCTCAATATTCATCGGACCACATACATCAGTATGTATGATTTCCAACAAATCTGTTGCTCGCTCCATTGTTCCGGAGAACGGAGTCTTAGTCATCTTGCCCATGAGGCATGGTTCGCAAGCATCAACTGATTCATAATCAAGTGATTCCAAAAGCCCATCAGCATGGATTTTCTTCATGCGCTTTACACCAATATGACCTAAACGGCAGTGCCACAAATAAGTTGCACTATCATTATTAACTTTGCATCTTTTGGCTTCAATATTATGAAAATGTGTATCACCACGATCGAGATCCAACAAACCATTTTCATTGGGTGTATGACCATAGAAGGTTTTATTCATGTAAACAGAACAACAATTATTCTCTAACTTACATGAATAACCGTATTGCAATAAACATGATCCAATCATATTCATGCTCAACGCAAACACTAAATAACATTTATTTTAGGTTTAACACTAATCCCGAAAGTATAGGGAGTGTGCGATGATGATCATATCAATCTTGGAACCATTTCCAATACACATCGTCACTTCACCCTTAACTAGTCTCTGTTCATTCTGCAACTCCCGTTTCGAGTTACTATTCTTAGCAACTGAACTAGTATCAAATACTGAGGGGTTGCTATAAACACTAGTAAAGTACACATCAATAACATGTATATCAAATATACCTATGTTCACTTTGCCATCCTTCTTATCCGCCAATTACTTGGGGTAGTTCCGCTTCCAGTGATCAGTCCCTTTGCAGTAGAATCACTCAGTTTCAGGCTTAGGTCCAGACTTGGGTTTTTTTCACTTGAGCAGCAACTTGCTTGTTGTTCTTCTTGAAGTTCCCCTTTCTTCCCTTTGTCCCTTTACTTGAAACTAGTGGTTTTGTTTACCATCAACACTTGATGCTTTTCTTGATTTCTACCTTCGTCGATTTCAGCATCACGAAGAGCTTGGGAATCGTTTCCGTTATCCCTTGCATATTATAGTTCATCACGAAGTTCTACTAACTTGGTGATGGTGACTAGAGAATTCTGTCAATCACTATTTTATCTGGAAGATTAACTCCCACTTGATTCAAGCGATTGTAGTACCCAGACAATCGGAGCACATGCTCACTGCTTGAGCTATTCTCCTCCATCTTTTAGCTATAGAACTTGTTGGAGACTTCATATCTCTCAACTCGGGTATTTGCTTGAAATATTAACTTCAACTCCTGGAACATCTCATATGGTCCATGACGTTCAAAACGTCTTTGAAGTCCCGATTCTAAGCCGTTTAAGCATGGTGCACTAAACTATCAAGTAGTCATCATATTGAGCTAGCCAAACGTTCATAACATCTGCATCTGCTCCTGCAATAGGTTTGTCACCTAGCGGTGCATCAAGGACATAATTCTTCTGTGCAACAACAAGGATAAACCTCAGATCATGGATCCAATCCGCATCATTGGTACTAACATCTTTCAACTTAGTTTTCTCTAGGAACATATCAAAAATAAAACATGGGAGCTAAACACGAGCTATTGATCTACAACATAGATATGCTAATACCACCAGGACTAAGTTCATGATAAATTTAAGTTCAATTAATCATATTACTTAAGAACTCCCACTTAGATAGACATCCCTATAATCCTCTAAGTGATAAAGTGATGCATATCAACTAAACCATGTCCGATCATCCGTGAGATGGAGTAGTTTCAATGGTGAACATCACTATGTTGATCATATCTACTATATGATTCACGCTCGACCTTTCGGTCTTAGTGTTCCAAGGCCATATCTGTTATATGTCAGGCCCGTCAAGTTTAACCTGAGTATTCCGCGTGTGCAACTGTTTTGCACCCGTTGTATTGAACGTAGAGCCTATCACACCCGATCATCACGTGGTGTCTCAGCACGAAGAACTTTCACAACGGTGCATACTCAGGGAGAACACTTGTACCTTGATAATTAGTGAGAGATCAACTTATAAAGCTACCGTCGAACTAAGCAAAATAAGATGTATAAAAGATAAACATCACATGCAATCAAAATATGTGACATGATATGGCCATCATCATCTTGTGCCTTTGATCTCCATCTCCAAAGCATCGTCATGATTTCCATCATCACCGGCATGACACCATGATCTCCATCATCTTGATCTATATCAATGTGTCGTCACATGGTCGTCTCGCCAACTATTGCTCTTGCAACTATTGCTATCGCATAGTGATAAAGTAAAGCAATTATTTGGCGCTTGCATCTTATGCAATAAAGAGACAACCATAAGGCTTCTGCCAGTTGCCGATAACTTCAACAAAACATGATCATCTTATACAACAACTTATATCTCATCACGTCTTGACCATATCACATCACAACATGCCCTGCAAAAACAAGTTAGACGTCCTCTACTTTGTTGTTGCAAGTTTTACGTGGCTGCTACGGGCTGAGCAAGAACCGTTCTTACCTACGCATCAAAACCACAATGATAGTTTGTCAAGTTAGTGTTGTTTTAACCTTCTCAAGGACCGGGCGTAGCCACACTCGGTTCAACTAAAGTTGGAGAAACTGACACCCGCTAGTCACCTGTGTGCATATCACGGCGGTAAAACCATTCTCGCGTAAGCGTACGCGTAATGTCGGTTCGGGCCGCTTCATCCAACAATACCGCCGAACCAAAGTGTGACATGCCGGTAAGCAGTATGACTTATATCGCCCACAACTCACTTGTGTTCTACTCGTGCATATTACATCAACGCATAAAACCTTGCTTGGATGCCACTGTTGGGGAACGTACTAATTTCAAAAAAAAATCATACGCACACACAGGATCATGGTGATGCATAGCAACGAGAGGGGAGAGTGTTGTCTACTTACCCTCGTAGACCGTTCACGGAAGCGTTATATCAACGCGGTTGATGTAGTCATACGTCTTCACGATCCGACCGATCCAAGTACCGAAAGCACGGCACCTCCGAGTTCTGCACACGTTCGGCTCAGTGACGTCCTCGTCTTCTTGATCCAGCAAGAGGGGCGAAGTAGTAGATGAGTTCCGGTAGAACGACGACGTGGTGACGGTGTTGGTGAAGAACAATCTCCGCAGGGCTTCGCCTAAGCACTATGAAAACTATGACGGAGGATAAACTTGAGGGGATGGGGTTGCCGGCACACGGCTTGGTGTTTCTTGATGTGTCTTGGGTGCTATCCCTACCCCTCTATTTATATGTTGAGCCTTGGGGTCGAAACTTGGAGTAAAAGCCTCCACAAAGTCGGTTTCACCCAAAAGGCAAGAGTCCTTCTCGGACTCCAGGGCCAGACGCCAGGGTTCCCGGCGTTTGGACCCAGACGCCAGGGACCCTGGTGTCTGGCCCCTGGACTCCGCAAAACTTCCTTTTGCGCTTTCCAAAAACCTTGTGGGCTTTCCCCTTTGGCCCAAATAAAGTGTTCTCGTACCCAAACATTTCAGGAAACATCCGGAACCCCTTCCGGTGAATTCCGGAACCCTTCCGGAGTCCAAACACTATTATCACATATATAAATCTTTATATCCGGACCATTCCGGAGTTCCTCGTCATGTCTGTGATCTTATCCAGAACTCCGAACAACATTCAGTCACCAACATACATAACTCATAGTACTATATCGTCAAGGAACGTTAAGCGTGCGGACCCTACGGGTTCGAGAACTATGTAGACATGACCGAGACACATCTCTGATCAATAACCAATAGTGGGACCTGGATGCCCATATTGGCTCCTACATATTCTACGAAGATCTTTATCGGTCAGACCGCATAACAACATACGTTGTTCCCTTTGTTACTTGCCCGAGATTCATCGTCAGTATCTCAATACCTAGTTCAATCTCGTTACCGGCAAGTCTCTTTACTCGTTCCGTAATACATCATCCCGCAACTAACTCATTAGTTGCAATGCTTGCAAGGCTTATAATGATGTGCATTACCGAGTGGGCCCAGAGATACCTCTCTGATAATCGGAATGACAAATCCTAATCTCGAAATACGCCAACCCAACAAGTACCTTCGGAGACACCTATAGAGCACCTTTATAATCACCCAGTTACGCTGTGATGTTTGGTGGCACACAAAGTGTTCCTCCGGTAAACGGGAGTTGCATAATCTCATAGTCATAGGAACATGTATAAGTCATGAAGAAAGCAATAGCAACAAACTAAACGATCAAGTGCTAAGCTAACGGAATGGGTCAAGTCAATCACATCATTCTCCTAATGATGTGATTTCGTTAATCAAATGACAACTCATGTCTATGGTTAGGAAACTTAACCATGTTTGATCAACGAGCTAGTCAAGTAGAGGCATACTAGTGACACTCTGTTTGTCTATGTATTCACACATGTATTATGTTTCCGGTTAATACAATTCTAGCATGAATAATAAACATTATTATGAAATAAGGAAATAAATAATAACTTTATTATTGCCTCTAGGGCATATTTCCTTCATAAGACTCGGCTAGGAACCCAAGAAACAACCCACCAGGTGATACGTCTCCAACGTATCTATAATTTGTGATTGCTCCATGCTATATTATCTATTGTTTTGGACATTATTGGGCTTTATTATCCACTTTTATATTATTTTTGGGACGAACCTATTAACCGGAGGCCCAGCCCAGAATTGCTGTTTTTTGCCTATTTTAGGGTTTCGAAGAAATGGAATATCAAACGGAGTCCAAACGGAATAAACCTTCGGGAACGTGATTTTCTCATTGAATACAACTCAGGAGACTTGGACCCTACGTCAAGACACGTAACAGGAGGCCACGAGGTAGGGGGCGTGCCTACCCCCCCCCCCAGGCGCGCCCTCCACCCTCATGGACCCCATGTTGCTCCACCAACGTACTTCTTCCTCCTATATATACCCACATACCCCCAAACGATCAGATACGGAGCCAAAACCCTAATTCCACCGCCGTAACTTTCTGTATCCACGAGATCCCATCTTGGGGCCTGTTCCGGAGCTCCGTCAGAGGGGGCATCGATCACGGAGGGCTTCTACATCAACACCATAGCCCCTCCGATGAAGTGTGAATAGTTTACCTCAGACCTACGGGTCCATAGTTAGTAGCTAGATGGCTTCTTCTCTCTCTTTGGATCTCAATACAATATTCTCCCCCTCTCTTGTGGAGATCTATTCGATGTAATCTTATTTTTGCGGTGTGTTTGTTGAGATCAATGAATTGTGGGTTTATAATCAAGTCTATCTATGAATAATATTTGAATCTTCTCTGAATTCTTTTATGTATGATTGGTTATCTTTGCAAGTCTCTTCAAATTATCAGTTTGGTTTGGCCTACTAGATTGATCTTTCTTGCAATGGGAGAAGTGCTTAGCTTTGGGTTCAATATTGCGGTGTCCTTTCCCGGTGACAGTAAGGGCAGCAAGGCACGTATTGTATTGTTGCCATCGAGGATAACAAGATGGGGTTTTCATCATATTGCATGAGTCTATCCCTCTACGTAATGTCATCTTGCTTAAGGCGTTACTCTGTTTTTAACTTAATACTCTAGATGCATGCTGGATAGCGGTTGATGAGTGGAGTAATAGTAGTAGATGCAGGCAGGAGTCGGTCTAATTGTCTCGGACGTGATGCCTATATACATGATCATACCTAGATATTCTCATAACTATGCTCAATTCTGTCAATTGCTCAACAGTAATTTGTTCACCCACCATAGAATACTTATGCTCTCGAGAGAAGCCACTAGTGAAACCTATGGCCCCCGGGTCTATCTTCATCATATTAATCTCCTACTACTTAGTTATTTACTTTGCCTTTATCTTACTTTGCATCTTTATCATAAAAATACCAAAAATATTATCTTATCATATCTATCAGATCTCACTCTCGTAAGTGGCCCTATAGGGATTGACAACCCCTATTTGCATTGGTTGCGAGGATTTATTTGTTTTGTGCAGGTGCGAGGGACTCGCGTGTAGCCTCCTACTGGATTGATACCTTGGTTCAAAAACTGAGGGAAATACTTATGCTACTTTGCTACATCATCCCTTCCTCTTCGGGGAAAACCAATGCAATGCCGGGGAGGCCTACACAAAAGTCAACATACCAAGTACCCATCACATACCCTTATCTCCCGCATTACATTATTTGCCATTTGCCTCTCGTTTTCCTCTCCCCCCAATTCACCCTTGCCGTTTTATTTACCTTCTCTCTCCCTATCCTCCCTCTCTATTTGCCTCTTTTTGCCCGCTTGCTTTTTGTTAGCTTGTGTGTTAGTTTGCTTGTTTGTCATGATGGCTCAAGATAATACTAAATTGTGTGACTTCACCAATACCAACAACAATGATTTTATTAACACTCCGATTGCTCCTGTTACCGATGCTAAATCTTGTGAAATTAATACCGTTTTGCTGAATCTTATCATGAAGGATCCGTTTTCCGGCCTTCCTAGTGAAGATGTGTAACATCCCAAATTTTCAATTTGGAATGTTATACATTAGATCATCATTGCATATCATATTTTATTTTGCATTTTGGTTGATCCTAGAAATTCTACGCAACTCAATGACCCACGGAGAGAGTTGGGGATTTTGTTATTTTCATATTTGAGTTTCCTCAAATTTTGAGAATAGGATCATTTGATTTTATTTATTTTATCATCAATTATTTCTACTACAAAAATATGAGAGAGGGAATAAAATGACTTTCCCAAAATAAAGAAATATTGAGGATTTAATAATAAAATCAAATAAGATTTTATTTCGGAGTTTTTCGGTGTTTTATTTGAATTTAGGAAAATGTGAGTTTTTCAAAATTGCATTTAGGTCCCAAATAAATGTTCACCTTGGGCGGCTTGATTTTAGAAGTCCGCGAAAATTTATTTCAGAATTTTTGGAGTCCGTTTAGTATTTCTTTTTATTTTTCTTCCGAGCGGAATAATTTTAAAAAAAAACGAACCGACCTACGGGCCGTGTCCGACTAGGACTACGGCCCGAGGGGGGGCCTTTATAAGCCGGGGCAGCCCACCCGGGGGAAACCCTAGCCTAGCCGCCACCCTAGCTGCCCGCCCCAGCCGCCGCTTCCTCCTCCGCCGCCGCCACCGCGCCGCGCCGCCGCCGCCGCCGAGGTTCGCCGCCGCCGCCTCGACTTCCGTGCCATCGTTTAAAAAAAAGATCAATTTTCGTCGGGTTTTTTTAGTTTCGTTTTTTTTAAATAGATCGGTTTTTCCGGTTTATTTAAATAGCGAGCGTTCGTCCGTTCGTTCGTTCTAGCGAGCGTTCGTCGTTTTTCTTTTTCTCGGATTAAATCCGCGATTTTCTGATCGCGATTCCTGATCCGATTTTCGTTTTAGTGTAACTTTTCGCTCGTTTAACGGAATCAGGCGATTCAAGCGCCTAGAGTTTCTTCTCGAAACCCTCTATCTGTTTAACCAACTTAAACAAGTTTTTGCTACTGTAAAATTTGCCCTAGATCCAGATTACTAGAACGAAGTTGTTTTCTTTCGCCGTTTGACTTTCGTTCCTTCGTTTGATTTGATTCTTTTTGCCAACCGGAGTTCTTAAGTTGAACCTTCTGGTTAGATCTCTTATTTGAGTTTTACCTGTGCATTAGAGGAGTACTTATTGTATGCTTGTTTGTTTGTCTGCGATAGAATATCCGGAGTGCGCCGCCTGTTACTTCGAATCGTTAGGTTTCGCGGATCATCAGCAAGGCAAGTAACACTTTGATCATACCTGATGTGGTCATTGGTGTTATGGCTACTAGAAAAAAGAGAAACACCATGGAGATGTCCAGGGTCGTGCCATATGTTCAAGATACGGAGAAACACAATAGTACCAGTGCAAAGGAATTGAAAACTCCAACGCATGCATCTACACAGACTTCGTGTATACTTTATATTGGCTCTGTTGGTATTCAAATTCACTCAGCTGAATCATGGAAGGAAGACATCAAGCCAAACTTCAGAACACCACCGTGTAGTTGTAACCTGGCTGGAGAAATTCCAACTGGGGTTCCACTTTGCTAAGAGTCCTAGTTAAGTTGGGTTAGATGTACGTGATCAGCGTAGCCGTATTATTTTATTAGGAAAGTATTATTTAGTATGGTTAGGAGAGAGATTCCTATACGTATAACAGAGATTAGTTGATATAGAGTCCGTGTCGTTTTAGTTTCTCTCGTCGGTCGGTTTGGCCGTGTGACGCCTATATAAAAGGCTGGCTACGGCCGATATATCAGGTCAGATTTCTTTTTTTAGTCGTGAGTTCAATAAAACTATAGAAAATGTCCCATGTCTGGGGACACCAAATATCTTTGTTGCTGATCTGAAGGGATTTTGTTGCTGCTGCGTGTGGAGTCGATCCAATCTACTCGACACAAGTTTCTGATCTTACAGTCTTTCATCTTTGCTCGACTGAAATTTCTTGTTCCTGCTGCTAGTATCGTGAAAGATCAGGCCGTCGACGACTCGCCATATAGTCGAGTCCTTATCAAGTGGTATTCAGAGCTAAGGTTGTTCACGGTAATGTGTTGATCAAGATGTCAACCTCGGTCAACAAGGGTGATGAGGTTGCTGCTGATTCTGAGGAAATAGTACGTCCGGTGTATGCGGATGGTATTCCACAAAATATTCGGGATGGGTTTGACCACACATGCAACTACATCAAGCAATGTCATGATGCGCTCGGCAAAAGGATAGATGTCCTGATCACTCGGTTCAATGGTTTGGCAGACATCATCAATATGCCGGCAACGAATTTTGCACCATCACAGACTGCTCCGGCTACTCCACTACATTATGTACCACCAGCTCGCGACGGACATGCCGGCGTGCATGATCGCCGTTTGGCGGCACACCCTCATGCTGGAGAGGATGGTTTCGATGATGGCGTTGACTAGGCGGGATACACGCCACGACCACGACACTATGAGCCTCGTCCTGAAACTTCCGTTCGTGGTGGAGTGCATGACCGAGTTGGTCAAGCTGTGCGTGTGCCTTTGGATGATGGAGTTGGGCGCATAAAAATTTCAATCCCTTCGTTCTCCGGCAAGTGCGAACCAGAAGGCTATTTGGAGTGGGAGATGCGTGTTGATCAAATATTTGATGCCCATCATTATAGCGAGGAGAAGAAAGTTCAACTTGCTGGAATTGAGTTCACCGGTTACGCGCTAATTTGGTGGAATCAAATTTGTCGTTCAAGACATCGCCCGACGACTTGGCGAGGTATGAAATAATTCATGAGGCGTCGTTTTGTTCTTGAACACTATAAAAGAGATATGTACAACAAGTTGCAGCGGCTCTCTCAAGGTAATATGAGTGTTGATGAATATTACAAGGAGATGGAATTGCCTATGATACGTACAGGGACAACGGAGGATCCAGAGGCGACCATGGCACGTTTCTTTAACGGGCTGAATATCGAGGTGCAAGATCGTGTTGAGATGGTGGTCTACTACAACATACAAGATCTTGTGCACCAAGCTGTGCGTGCGGAACAACAGATTAAGCGACGCCAAGTCAACACAGTTCCCGGTACCACTTTGAACACATGGCGACGCTCGCAGCACAAGAATGAGGATGTCAGTCCTAGCTCCAGGGCGACATCATCAAATCGCTCTCATGGTTCCGTGCAAAAGGATGCTTCAAAATCAGGACTGACGATGGTTGATTCTAGTGCATAGTCAACCGGACGCACTAGTGACATAGAGTGTTTCAAGTGTGGAGGAAGGGGACATATGAAGCGTGAATGTCCTAATGAGAAAAGAGTGTTGCTCACGAGAGATGGGTATGCATCCGCTAGTGATGAAGAGGCAGTTTCTGACACTTCTAGTGAAAAATCTAGGGATGCTGACAATGTGGTTGTGAGTTTTGAAGCTGCTGAGTCATATCCTTCACTAATGGTGCAGCGAGTGCAAGAGGATCGCATTGAGGATAAGGGGCAACGTTGGAATATTTTTCAAACTCAATGCCAAATCAAAAACACCAATTGTAAGTTGATCATAGATGGAGGAAGCTACACCAATGCGGTCAGCAAGGACTTGGTGGATGCCTTAGCATTGCCTACTTGGAAGCACCCACAACCACACTGCGTCGAATGGTTATATCAATCGGGCAAGTTGAAAGTTACTCACAAGGTGCGTCTTCATTTTTCTGTGGGCGATTATATTGATACGGTGATATGTGATGTTTTGCCAATGAATGCATGCCACTTGTTGTTGGGGAGGCCTTGGCAATATGATCGACGTGCCACACATGAGGGGAGGTCCAACACTTATTCTTTTTGGGAGGCCGGAAAGCGGCGTGTGTTGCAGCCAATATTTGATAGCACAATCCAGGTTGATGCCACTGTTTCGTTGCAGAAGAAAATTGAGAAGAATACATTGAAACCGAGGACGGTTTATCTTAAAGGAGGAGGGGATGATGTGGTCATTGGTGTTATAGCTACTAGAAAAACGAGAAACACCATGGAGATGTCCAGGGTCGTGCCATATGTTCAAGATACGGAGAAACACAATAGTACCAGTGCAAAGGAATTGAAAACTCCAACGCATGCATCTACACAGACTTCGTGTATACTTTATATTGGCTCTGTTGGTATTCAAATTCACTCAGCTGAATCATGGAAGGAAGACATCAAGCCAAACTTCAAAACACCACCGTGTAGTTGTAACCTGGCTGGAGAAATTCCAACTGGGGTTCCACTTTGCTAACAGTCCTAGTTAAGTTGGGTTAGATGTACGTGATCAGCGTAGCCGTATTATTTTATTAGGAAAGTATTATTTAGTAGTTAGGAGAGAGATTCCTATACGTATAACAGAGATTAGTTGATATAGAGTCTGTGTCGTTTTAGTTTCTCTCGTTGGTCGGTTTGGCCGTGTGACGCCTATATAAAAGGCTGGCTACGGCCGATGTATCAGGTCAGATTTCTTTTTTTAGTCGTGAGTTCAATAAAACTATAGAAAATGTCCCATGTCTGGGGACACCAAATATCTTTGTTGCTGATCTGAAGGGATTTTGTTGCTGCTGCGTGTGGAGTCGATCCAATCTACTCGACACAAGTTTCTGATCTTACGGTCTTTCATCTTTGCTTGACCGAAATTTCTTGTTCCTGCTGCTAGTACCGTGAAAGATCAGGCCGTCGACGACTCGCCATCTAGTCGAGTCCTTATCAATACCTTTTCTACTACCCAGTTTTCTTGCATTAGATCAATCCTCACACATTGCATGAATAGGATCTAATTAAATTGTGGGATGGGAACTAGATGAGGTAGTACCTATTACTTGTTTATTATCAAACCTTTGGGAATTACTTCTACGTTTGCCTATTATGCCATGCTATGCTAGTAGACGTGGATTGGGTGAGTGACATCCATGACAGATGTGAGATTGTTAATTAATGATTTATCTAAGGTGGCAACTTAAACACACATCTGGATGGATTGAGGCACCTGGGTATTCCAGGACTTGCCTGTTTTCTTTTGGACCGCCACCCAGGCTCAAAGGGATCATGAGACTATTCATACTAGAAACTTCCGTGTGCAGCCACAAGCTATTATGGGCTCTAGCATAGTTGACTAAGTTGTGCGAACTCTTACAGTGGTAGACTGGCAGATGTAGGGGATATAGGTGGTACGGTCTACCCGGTCGTAAGGTGCTAGCGCTTCTAAAAGACTATGTCTCGGTCATCCGTCTTCTCAAACACCATGTAGTGCGGGAAACCAAACGGAGGCGATCGAGTCTTGTGGGGAAAAGTGCGCAAACCTCTACAGAGTGTAATAAACTAATCATGGTTAGCCGTGTCCCCGGTTATGGACATCTTGAGTATCTAGTACCTGGATTATCATGTGAATCTCAACATGTTACTCTAAATTAATTTTGTTGGGTTATTGTAACACCCCAAAAATTTAACCAGGTTTTAGTTATTAAAATTTTGCCAAGAGTTTAAAATTTTTGCATGCAAGTATATCTCTGTTGATTTCAAAACTTTTCTTTTAATATTAAGAAATTTTTCCCAAGTGGATCCTTCCAAAATATATTGGACTTATTTTCCCTCTCATTTAAAAAAAACATCTCTCAATCAGGAGATTTATTTATAAAATTATTTCACCCTGAGCTTTATTCATTAAATGAGTTGTTTTAAAATTTGGAGCTCTTTTTGAACTACAACCTTTTGATATATTTAACTAAAAATTTCACCAAAATTTGGAGATGTCATGTGATGTTTTTAAATCACTTTTATGCAAAAATATATTTCATTCATGAAACCCTACACTCAATTTTTCTTCTCTGGTCCAGAGTGCATTTTGCACTACAACCCATTTAAATATTTCTTCCTGGCCTCCACCAAAATTATGGGATATTGTTAGTAGCATATGATTCAACTTTATGCAAAAACCTAGTGTTGTTCTTTGAAAATATTGAGTGAATCAACCTCTTTTTCATTCTGGTCCAGCCTTGTGATTTCTAGTGCAACCCTATTTATTTTTGCTCCAATGATCTTGTGCTTTCTCCTACTTGTAGATAGCCCCACCAAACCCCTAAATCCAGGAGCATGCAACCCTTGGATTAATTTTGGTTCATGAAATAATGTCATTTATTTCCTGTCCAGAATTGTAGTTTTGCAAAACTTGCACTAACAAGTTTCTACTTTTGGCAAACTAACCTCACCACCCTCTTGTACATCTAAAGAGACCACCATCTGGAGTTTTTGGCCACTCCAAGACCTGCCTAAGTGCCCTTAGCATTTTGTCAAACACCTTACGGGCATGATCTGTTTTGACATGAATTGTGGCATTGCACTGTGAACTTGCACCTCTGATCAAACAGGCATGTCCACTAGACTCCCCGTTTCTCCTAACCTAGATCTGTTAATTGCCAGCCTCACCCAAGCTCTGTAGCATGCTCTGGCATTGCGTCGAGCACGTCCCGTGCACGCCCGGAGCGCGAGCAGAGCGTGCGTTTGGCACGCACGTGCGCCGAGCCGACACGCTGGCCCCCACGGTTTTGGCCCGCTCTGCAGCACCACGCCACGCGCTCCCCTTCTCACCGCTACGCGCCAAGCCGCCCCTCGCCACGCCGGCAGGCCAAGAGCTAGCCGCCACAGCCGCCCGACAGCCTCTGCCCATGTCGGCGCCGCCAAAGCCACTCCCGCTCGCCACCTGGCCCCTGGAACAGCGCGTGCTCATCCGCGAGTGTGTCCACTAGCGCTCGTCACCGCCACGACGCCCTAGCTACAGAATGGCGGTCGCCGGAGAGCTTATCCACGGCCGCCGCGGAACCGCCTTGCCACGCCTATAAAAGGAGCCCCGAGCTCATCTCCGCATGCAGGCAGTCCCGAGCCACCTCCCGAGGACCCCCATTGGCAGCCAATCGACCCGGGGAGGCCTCCTTCCTCATCTCCGGCAACCGCGGCCGCCGCCACTGCCCCGGCCATTCCGGCACCACCAGGGCCTCCCCCTCTCCGTTCTCTTCGCCAGGAACCTCCTCATCCTTCCGTGAACACATCCCCCTACTCAATTTTGATCGGGAACCATCGTAGCCCCAAAACCACTCTGCTCCCGAAGCTCCCCTCCGCCGCGAAGCTCACCGCCGATGACTCTTTCCACCCCCGTCTACCCAGCGACCACCGAAAGGACCGCCGCAGTCTCGCGGATCCATCCAGACCCTCTGGAACCCGCGGGGAGCCACCGTTCGCCGGCGACGATCGCCGTTGCCTCGCCTCCGTTCGGGCAGAGTAAGAGGAGGGAGGGATAGACTGGTCAAACCTGACCAGTGGGCCCTCTGGACCCACTGTCAGCGACCCCGTGCCTGTCCACGTGGGATTAAGTGAAGGCGTAATCCCCCAGTACGTTTCCCCCGCTCCGAAAGCGTATTCCCCTCCGAAACGTTTTCTTTTCTGTTTTATTTAAATAACAGATTTGACCAAAACTTTGACTGGTTATAACTTTTTAAATACAACTCCAAATGAAATGATTCTTTTTCCTACCTCTCTCAAATTTCACCTAGTTTATTTTAAGATTTATTTGAAAAAAATTCAGAACAACTTTTGGTGCTATTTTTATTTTGTGTGTTAATTCTTTTATATTGCTAAAATAGGATTTTTGAAGAGAGGAGAAATGTTTCAAGTTTTGGAGTGCACCCTGCCTTTCCACACATTGAAGGCAAGCATTCTGAACCCCGGCATAATATTTTTGTGTGTTCGATGACACGTTCATAACATCACCTCACTTTGGAGAAACTTGTTATTTCATGTGATATGATCATATGCATGGGTGCATGTTATTGATTTCCATGCTGTTGGAAATGGACACACTTGTGATGATGATCACCCTCATGTGCCTTGCATGCATACCGGCAGGAACCCGGGAAAACCTATGCCTTGGGTAGGCATGAGTTTGTCGCCGGTCTCCGTCGGGACGGTTATGTCTGGTATGGCATGGCAAGGTGATATGAGCGGTGACTCTGTTGGTTGAAATATATTCGTCATGCTAATCATGCAGGGAATACTTAAACCTCCTGAGTCGACCGTAGATCGAGTCTTGTGCCAGTAACCCCCATACTTGTTTCGTACTACGACTCGTCTCTACAGCAAGTAGAGTACGGTTCAGTAAGTTGTCAACCTCTTTCTAGCACACACCGTACAGAGAGGCCATGGTGGAAGATACCGGTTGTAGCTGGTAGGCAGGCCACCTGGTCCGGGGGCATGGGTGTTTCCGGTTGGGACCGAGAGGGGAGGCCACCCCTTAGAGCGCGCGATATAAATTTGATCCCATGCTACGCGAGGTTGTAGCCTCCCCACTTAGAGTTTGCTTAACAGGTGTCGTGGGTGATTCCAGACACGTGTGAGATAAGCTGGTGTGTGCAAGTTAGGTGTGTTTTCAACAAAAAGACTGTAGACGGAATTAGTCCCGATGGACTAAAGAAATCCGTTACTCGTGGGTAAAGAGTACACCCTCTGCAGAGAATAAACCTATTCGAATAGCCGTGTCCATGGTTAAGGATTACAGTCTGGGATGGGTCAGGTGTCGGTCTTAGTGTCGGTCTTCGGAGGTGAAACCGTTAACCAGAAATGGAATTACTACTTGTGACTTGTGATAACTATGATTATTATTATTGTTGACTAACCGTGATATTATTGTTATTGTCGAGTATCTCTGGGATGGTTCTACCTCCGGGATATTCACTATGATTGTTTATTTTAAAGCCTTTATGTGGTGTCGCTTAGACGCCCAACTGTGGCATTTCTTTTAAAGCCCTTTATGTGGTGTCGCTCAGACGCCCGACTGTGGCATTTCTTTTAAAGCCCTTTATGTGGTGTCGCTCAGACGCCCGACTGTGGCATTTCTTTTAAAGCCCTTTATGTGGTGTCGCTCAGACGCCCGACTGTGGCATTTCTTTTAAAGACCTTTATGTGGTGTCGCTCAGACGCCCGACTGTGACATTTCTTTTAAAGCCCTTTATGTGGTGTCACTCAGACGCCCGACTGTGGCATTTCTTTTAAAGCCCTTTATGTGGTGTCGCTCAGACGCCCGACTGTGGCATTTCTTTTAAAGCCCTTTATGTGGTGTCGCTCAGACGCCCGACTGTGGCATTTCTTTTAAAGCCCTTTATGTGGTGTCGCTCAGACGCCCGACTGTGGCATTTCTTTTAAAGCCCTTTATGTGGTGTCGCTCAGACGCCCGACTGTGGCATTTCTTTTAAAGCCCTTTATGTGGTGTCACTTAGACGCCCGACTGTGGCATTTCTTTTAAAGCCCTTTATGTGGTGTCGCTCAGACGCCCGACTGTGGCATTTCTTTTAAAGCCCTTTATGTGGTGTCGCTCAGACGCCCGACTGTGGCATTTCTTTTAAAGCCCTTTATGTGGTGTCGCTAAGACGCCCGACTGTGGCATTGCTTGTTATTTGTTTCATAAATTTTAATACTACCATGTTATTGCATTTTTATAAATAACTTGCTTGCACGCATCAGAGTTTCATTTATCTTTTGTGACTGACATCATGAGCATAAAATATTTTCAGCACATCATTGTTATATTATACCTGTGTTCATAATGTTTGCGAGTACATTCAAAGTACTCACTGGCTTGTCCCTGGCTATTGTCTTGGCCAGATTTTCTTGCACGAAGAGGAGCGACGCGATGACAGCCCCAGCACCTAAGTAATGGAGATAGCAGCCTCGCGAAGATAGGAGTTAACCTGGTCAGCTGTTCCCGTGGGAAATGGAGTCCCATAGACACTGATGTTTCACAACCCGCTTCCGCCATCAACCACTAGAAACCATTTGTTGTACTCACAGGCCAGAATGGTCTTGTACTACATATGTTGTATTCTGCTTGGAATTTCTGTATCAAGTTGGAGCCTCATCAGCTAACAGTAATCCTAGGGCTGATGAGCACAACGGTCTTTTCTGGAAATTTATTACCCGGAAGACCGGTCGTGACAGTTATGTTTAATGATGATGCTTAATTGGGATTGAGAATGATGTCAACCATTCTCAATGTTTAACAACTACCATGATAGTTAAATAAATTTATTCCTTTGAATTAGGGAAAAATTGGCTTTACGCAAAACTGTAACCATAGAGCTTTCCACCAGCCAATTATGCATATAGTATAGCTATTTCATTTCCATTACTCTCTATGTGTTACCTTGCCAGCATATTCCATGTGCTGACCCGTTTCGGGCTGCAACGTTAATGTTGTAGACTTTTCAGACAATGATTAAGGAGTGTTAGGTCGTGGTTCTATACTCAGTGATGCTGTTGGAGTTGATGGACTCACTTATCTTCCAAGCCTTCCGCCGTTATCGTTATTAGATGGCCTTAAGCCATATTTATTGTAATAAGTTCTCTTTTGAGACACTTGATGTAATAAGTGTGTGATTGCTACTCTGCTATAAATCCTCCAAGTACTGTGTGGTGTCAGCATTACTGATCCAGGGATGACACCGGAGCATAGAGATCAGACTGTTTGAGGTCTGGTCGCTACAGAGATGGTATCAGAGCACACGCTGACTGTAGGACACGACCACTAAGCTAATAGACCTAGATCACTATTCACTCTCTTCTCTTCTGACTTCTCATCTTTTCTACTCTTTAGGATGGCGGATGCAAGGAACAAGTTCACACAACCGGATGAAGATACACCCTTTGGACGACACTTGAAGGAAGTCACTAGATACCTGAATATAGGAGTACCTAGCTTCACGGGAACCTACAACGCCACTTTACCTAAAGAAGAGCGTTGGATGATTCAAGTTCAAGGTCCAGGAAGGACGTTCATGCCAGTCACTGAGCCCATAGAGTTTTCTTTTGATGCACCAACTTGGAGTCTAGGAAAGAGCATGGCAGCTCACATCGCCATGGGACGCATTGGAGAAGTCTACCGCAAGGATCTCAAGGATACTATCTACCAGATTTGTGGACGCCGAGATGAGCACTGGTAGATGATCAGCGCCAGGAAGGATAGGTCAATCGCAGCTTTTATCCAGGAGTTAAATCAGCACATTCGACGACAGGAGAACCAGATGTGCGCCGACATGATAGATCTGAAGAAGGCTAAGACTAGAATCAAGGAACTGGAGGAAGAACTCAAGGCTACACGTGAAGATTATAAAGAAGAAACTAAAGTATTGGTGGAGAAGAATGACGACCTGATCAAGAAGATTGGAATATTTATGGGAGGCACTACGCCAGTAGATGAAGACAAAGAACCCAAGGAGATTAGCCCGAAAGACTACATCATCATCGACGGCACCGACTCGGAACCAGATAGTAGTGATGATGACTATGTTGATGAAGCTGGAGCAGATATCATGGAGTCTACAACCGAAGAATATTTCTAGTAGACCACCCCATTAGTAGTAGTAGTCCACCATGTAAATATAGTAGTCCGAGCACTTCTGCGATAGATAGATCGATTGTATGCCTTTGTTTGATTGATTGAAGTGAATTGTTTGTTTTTGCCTCATGTGCATATGGGTAGTGTTTTCTCTTTAGACCCCCTCTATTCTTATATCTCATCTTTTCTAAACCCTCAGATGCCTCCGAGACGTGACCCCGGATTTGCCTTTCCACCGGAGCTCACCCAGTTGATCCAGCAGCAGAACACATTGATGCAGTTGCTAGTTCAGAATCAGAATCAGGGGAACAACAACAACAACCCACCACCACCACCACCACCTGTTGATCACTTAGCCCGTTTTCTTAGGCTGAATCCGCCGGTGTTTTCCAGTAGCACTGAGCCGATAGTCGCAGATGATTGGCTCTGCAAGACATCTAGGGAGTTGACCACAGCAGGATGCACAGATGCGAAGAAGGTGAAGTTTGCCGCACATCAGCTAGAAGGACCCGCAGCATCATGGTGGGAGAATTTCACAGCCACTTTCCCTGTCGACACTGTCACATGGGACCGGTTTCAGCAAGCTTTTCGTATTGCACATGTTTCAACAGGAGCTATGGCCATGAAGAAGCGTGAGTTTCGCAACTTGCGCCAAGGAGGACGGACAGTTGGCCAGTATGTGGAGGAATTTAGTAAGCTAGCATGTTATGCCCCAAATGACGTTGCTACGGATGCAGCAAAGCAGGAGAAGTTTCTGGAAGGACTGAATGATGAGTTGAGCATGCAGTTGATGGTAGCAACCTTCAACAACTACCAGGAGTTGGTAGATCATGCTCTTATGATTGAAGGGAAGCAACAGCAGATTGAGAACCGCAAGAGGAAGTATGGACAAGGAAAGTACAATTCAGGAGCTCAGCAGAAGCCACATTTTACTCCTAGACTGGGAGGACATTTTCAGTATACCCATGGAGGAGGTAGCTCGCACAATCACAATGGCACCAAGAATGGTAATGGCAATGGAGGAAGCAACGGCCAGAACCGCACCAACCCATCAACCCCAGCCAAGAAGGACCTGAGCCAAGTCACTTGCTTTAAGTGTCAAAAGACCGGACATTATGCCAATGAATGTCCTGAAGGACAAAATGGCAATGGAAGTTCTGGGAAGAAGCCAAACCCTTTCAACAGGGGACAGGTGAACCACGTTAGCGTGGAGGAGGTTGAAGCTCAGCCCGATGCAGTAATAGGTAAGTTTTTGGTTAAGTCATTTATTGCACTCGTTCTTTTTGATACTGGTGCATCGCATTCATACATCTCAAGGGGATTTGTGGATAAGTATAACCTATCAACCCAAGCCCTTAGGTCACCCATGTTAGTAACCTCGCTAGGAGCAGAGTATGTGGCTAGTCTATGGTGTGATCGGTTACCATTAAGGATTGGTAACTATGTTTTTCCCTCACACCTAATAGTATTGGAATCCCAAGGATTAGATGTGATATTAGGCATGGATTGGTTATCAAAGTATGAAGGGAATATTGAATGTGCTAGCAAGTCAATTTTGCTTACCACCCGAGAAGGGAGAAGGATCAAGTATGTATCCCGACATGTGCCAAAGAGGACTCAAGTAAATTGCCTAACAGGAGTTGTGCAGGAGGAAGTACCAGTGGTAAGGGATTTTCTTGAAGTATTTCCGGAGGAGTTGCCATGCATGCCACCGGATAGAGATATTGAGTTTTTGATTGAGCTATTGCCAAGCACAGGGCCAATATCAAAGAGACCATATAGGATGCCAGCAAAGGATTTGGTGGAAATTAAGAAGCAGATTAAGGAGTTACTGGATAAAGGATATATTCGCCCAAGTTCTTCACCTTGGGGATCGCCAGTACTACTAGTGGAGAAGAAGGATGGATCGTTAAGGATGGTTGTTGATTATCGAGGATTGAATGAAGTAACGATCAAGAACAAGTACCACTACAGGAATCCAGTACTTTGCCGTCTGCCATGGCGGACGGCAAAGGCAGGGACGGCTGACGGCAAAGCACTTTGCCGTCCGCGGCGAACGGCAAACAGTGACGGCAAAGATAGGGTCGGCAAACAGGTCCTTTGCCGTCGGCTTTTTATGGTAGACGGCAAAGAGCCCTTTGCCTACAGCGGCTGACGGCAAAGAAGGGGGACGGCAAAATGTTGCACGTCCGCCAGCGTCACTCCGTTAGGCGGCTAACGGCGGCCTTTGCCATCCGCCAGCGGACGGCAAATTTGAGCGCCTCTTTGCCGTTCGCCAGACGACGTCAGCTATACGTCAGCGCCCGCTCTTTTTTGCCGTCCGCCCAGCGGACGGCAAAGGCAAAGTCTTTGCCATCAGCTTGGCTTTGTCGTCCGCCACGGTAGGCAAATTGGCCAAATGGTCCATCCCCAGGAAGCACAGGTGGGCGCCACGTGCCCCCTTTGCCGTCTGCCACCAACGGCAAAGGGGTCTTTGCCGTCTGCCGCGGACGGCAAAGAGCCTGCACTGCCTCTTTTTTGTTCTATTTTTCTTATATCCAACAATTATCACAACAAATATTTCACAGCACATATATATCCATCACATAAGTATCCAACACATATATATCCAACATAATAAATAAGCACATATATATCCATCCATATATACATAGTAGGTTGCACATAGTTCCATCGATCCATACATATTACAATATGCAAAGTTTCATCATAGCAAGCGAGCAGAATACAAGAAGTGCATCAAAGGAAAAAAAACAGGAAAAAGCAAGCAATCCATCATAGGAAGCTGGCTTCCGTGAAGTGAATGAAACCTGCAAAATGACAAATAAGAAGTTAGAAAAAGAAGACTAGAAGAAGAATTAGACTAGAAGAAAAAGAATAGAAGAAGAAGACTAGAAGAAGAAGTATATGCCATATATTAGCTAACTTAGGTGAAATGCCACGTTTATGAGCTAACCTAGGTGAAATGGGTAGTTTATGAGCTAACCTAGGTGAAATAGGTTGTTTATGAGCTAACCTAGGTGAAATGGGTCATTTATGATCTAACCTAGGTCAAATGGGTTGTTTATGAGCTAACCTAGGTGAAATTGATCATTTTGGAGCTAACTTAGTTGAAATGGGTCTTTTATGAGCTAACTAAGGTGAAATGCCACGTTTTTGAGCTAAGTAAGGTAAAATGGATCGTTTTTTAGCTAACTTAGGTGAAATGGGTCGTTTATGAGCTAACCTAGGTGAGATTGATCATTTTGGAGCTAACTTAGTTGAAATGGGTCTTTTATGAGCTAACTAAGGTGAAATGCCACGTTTTTTAGCTAACTAAGGTAAAATGGATCGTTTTTGAGCTAACTTAGGTGAAATGGGTCGTTTATGAGCTAACCTAGGTGAAATTGATCATTTTGGAGCTAACTTAGTTGAAATGGGTCTTTTATGAGCTAACTAAGGTGAAATGCCACATTTTTGAGCTAACTAAGGTAAAATGGATCGTTTTTGAGCTAACTTAGGTGAAATGGGTCATTTATGAGCTAACCTAGGTGAAATTGATCATTTTGGAGCTAACTTAGTTGAAATGGGTCTTTTATGAGCTAACTAAGGTGAAATGCCACGTTTTTGAGCTAACTAAGGTAAAATGGATCGTTTTTGAGCTAACTTAGGTGAAATGGGTCCTTTATGAGCTAACCTAGGTGAAATTGATCATTTTGGAGCTAACTTAGTTGAAATGGGTCTTTTATGAGCTAACTAAGGTGAAATGCCACGTTTTTGAGCTAACTAAGGTAAAATGGATCGTTTTTTAGCTAACTTAGGTGAAATGGGTCATTTTGGAGCTAACCTAGGTGAAATGGGTCATTTTGGAGCTAACCTAGGTGAAATGGGTCATTTTAAAGCTAACGTAGGTAAAATGGATCAGTTAGGAGCTAATCTACGTAAAATGGGTCATTTTAGAGCTAACTTGGATAAATTGGATCACTTGTAAGCTAACTAAGGTAAAATGAGTCATTTTAGAGCTAACTTAGGTAGAATGGATGGTTTATGAGGTCAGTAAGCTTATTAAGTCATTTTGGAGGAAAAGAAGCTAACTCTAGGTCATTATGGTAAGCATATTGGAGGAAATAAAGCTAAGTCTAGGTCTTTATGCATTTGTTAAGCAAAACACTAGAGAAACTTACCGTGATCACGGAGATGTAGGAGCGGGCTGGCTCGCGCCGGTAGCTGGAGAAGGAGCGGGCTGGCTCACGCCGGTAGCTGGAGAAGGATCGTGCGATGCGTTTCTGGAGTTAAGCTGCACCAAAGATCATTTCCAATGTCTCGTTAGCATTATGACACTCAAATGTTAAGACTAGCAAGTAATGTCCATTCAAATTAAACTCACCGTGCTCCCAGGAGCAATCACTGGCATTGGCGGAGCGGTCTGACCGGACTTCTCGCACATAGCCTACACATTTGGTTTTCACAACAGAGTCATACTAGTTAGTAATGAGACTCAAATGTTAAGACTAGCAAGTAATCTGCAGAAGAAACTTACCACAAGGAGCTCGTACATGGCCCTTCCCTGCATGTCATTCCATGCCCTCTCCTCCTCCAACATCTTTGTCGTCCTCTCCTCCAACTCCCGCTGCCTCTCCGCCGCCTCTGTCAGAAGTTTCTCCGTTCTGTCTCTCTCACTCTGTATAGCAGCCTGCAACACCACTCACATGACCATTTGTAATCATTGATGGAAGCGCACACAATGTAATGGAGAAAGATAGCTGAGTATATATAACTAACCTTGAAGGCGAGTTGGACTGGCCGTTCACAAGGCCTTATCTCAGGAGCGGAGCTCGACTGGCGCGCCTTGATCTCCGGGAGAGTGCTAGGACAACGGATAAGTCCATCTCCCATGGCTATGGAGCCATGGGACCTCCCGCCACCAGATATCATCAGCAGCTCTATATCAATGGGACCCTGGCTCGGGTTAAAGTCCTCCCCTTTCCTCGCCTTCCCTTGATCTCTATATTGCACGAGCTTGTCGTGGGTGGAGATGTTGGTGAAGTTCTTTGGATCATCGAGGTCAGACGCAGAGAATGCCTTGACTTTCTTGTAAGGGCCAGTGTGGGCCATGGCATACAGGTCGTACACCTCTGGCACCTTATCCGCCTTATTGTAGCGTGCCTGAAAGAGAGAAACAAAGTAAATTAGTAATTAAAGGGCTAAAGCTAGCATGATGAATGAATTGCATGAATCATGAAGCAAACCACATACCCAGTTCTGCCCGTACTGAAATAAGTTGGAGCTGCCTTGGTGGTGTGGCACACCTTCCATTTGGGCACGTTTGTCCTTGGCCTCTTTGTGGGTGGCCAGCCATTATTTTGAGCACCACTCATTGACCAACACCTCCCAACAATCCATCCAATCCGCACACCATCTCGGAGGGGCCTAAGTTAGCAAATAGAAACTTGAGCGCTACGACTATGAATTACTAAATGAAGGAAGTAAGTACAAGGCCTTAAGAATTACCTTCATGTACTTCTCCTTACTCAAGAACTTATCGCAGCACTCCTGCTTGGGCTTCTTGATACCATGCCCGGCGTAGTAGTCTCGAACAGCCTGCACCCGAACCTCATGCCGTAAGTTCTGAAGTAGGCGCTTGCACTCCTTGTGGATAACATGATCCACCTCCTCCTCGTATCCCTCCTCACACCTGTAGAATGTCTGCAATCAAATGAGACAATATTGATTAGTACAATTAATAACTAGCTAGTTGAAGATTTTTAATTGTGTAAAGGAGCAATTACCAAGAACTTTCTGATCACGACGTCTGCCCTCATCTTGCACAAGACACCGTCGATAATCTCACCCGGCGGGGCCGGGGCAGCCAAGTAGTGCTCCCAAGTCAATCCAACCTCTGGAAGCCGACCCTCACCAGGCAACGTGACAAACCCCAGGAAGTTTTGCCGAATCAGAACTCCAAGGACGGAGTTGGGCCGGCGGACACTTTCATGGTGGTCCCAACCCCTGCAGCATGACAAGGCCAACACATCAGTTATTTGAAGAAACGTGAATGAAACGTAAATGCACTTACCTCTCCCCATCAGGGAAAATCAACCACCTCTGCTCGCGGGTCGCCGACACGGACGGGAGCCGTGTAGCACCACGCTGGTAGACGTTTCCCCCCTCCTCCCCCTCCTCATTAGTCGGCTCCCCGCCATCATCAGCATGGCCACTCGGCTCCCCGCCATCATCAGCGTGGCCACTCGGCTCCTCAGGCTGACCCGACCAGGTACCCCATCCAGACGTGTGCTCCTCCGGGGTCTCGTGGGCCCAAGTCTCGTGGGTCGAAGGCCCGTCGACCCGAGGCTGGTGGGCCGAAGACCCGTGGACCGGAGGCTCGTGGACCGAAGTCCGTGCAGCCTCCTCCTCAGACGAGTCCACCCTAGCAGTCACGTGCTCGGGTGAAACAGCTGGGGGCGGCCGCGAGGAAGGCGCCGTAAGAGTCACCCTACCTCCTCTCCAGCGACCACGTGCTCCACCTCCTCTCTTCTTCTTACCTCGTCCCCTGTTGGGCACCGCGGTCGACGAAGAAGGGCCCGGCGGTGTCGCCATACTGTCCAGCAACGCTCGGCGGAGAGGTGCGTGTGGAATGGAAGACCTCGCACCACGCGCCGACGAAGAAGGGGCCTCGACGCGCTCCCGACCAGCGCCCACCATCTTTCAACACCTGCCATGACAAAGAATAAACGAAATTAGTACAACATAAAAAAAAGTACCGACATGAATAATAATATGTATATCACTTAAGTGTATCATCATCAAGTACAACATAAAAAAATTGAATACCTGACACTACTAATAATGTCGATCAGTATCATCAATAAATGCATAATCATCATCATCACTATAATCAATGATGGGCTCATAGGGTTCATTGGCATCAACATGTGCAAGGCCACCTTGACGTAACCGGTCGAGCATTGACAGGTCATCCGCAGCAGTAACCTCTTCTTGTTCCGGCTCTTCTTGTTCCTCCTCTGGGGTGATGTCGGATTCATTGCCGCTATCTACTTCAATGTTTTGGGGTGAAGTATAGCGGTTCTTGAAACGCTTTTTGGAAAGACGTGTCTCTTGGAAGAATTCTCCTTCATATGTGTCTGGGTTAATGTGAGGTTCATAATCCTCTTCCTTTGGGGGAGAAAGTCTAGCACGTGGCGGCACTTCATAAACGACATCCCAACCTTTCAGATTTGGATTAGTTTGGCAGGCCCATGGTAGATAGAATACTTGGGTCGCCTGTTGAGCCGTAATATAGACATCAGGAACATCTAAATGGGTGCTTTGGTTGATTTCAACTAGCCCTATATGTTCATGAGTCCTTCTAGTCTCCTTCGGCTGAAACCAATAACATTTGAAGACCATGACATTCGGTGGGTTTTCACCATAGAACAGAAGTTCATAAATTGCTTCAACTCTCCCATAATACTCGATACCTCCTTCGCCGATAGCAGATACACAACAATTTGTAGACTTTCGGTCAGCCATAGATAGCTCTTTGCCATAGGTACGAAAGCGATACCCATTGATGTCGTACTTGTCAAATGAACGGACCTTATAGTCAAAACCATTAGCGACTTGTCTCAATTCGGCGTCCATAGACTCTGAATTAGCCTACAAGTTTAATATGAAAGGATTGTTGCATTATGCACAAATTAGTGAATGAAATGAAATTGTCTAATAGAAATTACCGTTTGTTTGAACCAAGAGATGAAACCGGGATAGCCGCCTCCTTGCTTTGCGAGAAGCTCATACTCTTCGACGGAATCCTTTTGGATCTCCGCTCCATATGAGAATATGGCGACGTATCGACTGTATGACATATCCAGGAATAAGAGCAGTTCAAAGGAAATAGAAGTTGCGAAACAATGTACCGAGAACTTACTCGATGTACGGCCGCACTTCTATCAGGTTGTTGAAGATATACAACGAAATGGTCCGCCATTCTTCGTTATCCAAAGATATTGGATGTGAAACATTAGCTGGTGCAAGATTCCCTTTGAATAGGCTGAGGTTGGATCCACCCTTTTTAGGCTCGTCAGCATTGTACAGAGGCTTCGGATTATGCAAATGATGATTTTTGGCTTTGTAGTGCGCTGTTACGAAGTTTGCCGCCTCCTCTGTGATGAATGCCTCAGCCATCGATGCTTCAATTCTACGTTTATTTTTACATTTTTCTCGAAGCGTCTTCTGCATCCTCTCAGTTGGGTAGCACCAACAATTTTGCACGGGCCCCCCCCCCCAATCTTGCCTCAGTCGGGAGATGCAAAATCAAATGCTACATTGGATTAAAGAAGCCCGGTGGAAAGATCTTCTCTAACTTGCAGATCAACTCCAGCGCCAACTCTTCCATTTCTTCTAGCACGCCAGGCGATAGTTCTTTCGCACAAAGAACACGGAAGAAATAGCTGAGTTCTGCCAGTACTAGCCATTCATCCTCAGGGATGAAGCCACGCAACATCACCGGCATTACCCGCTCAATCCATATGTGCCAATCATGACTCTTGAGACCAAATATCTTCAGTTTATCAAGATTCGCTCCCCTCTTTAGATTCGCTGCATACCCATCGGGGAACATCAACTGCTGTTGCACCCACAAGAGAATTTCCCTCATAGCTGGCCTTCCAAGATTGAACCATGCCTTTGGCTTCGTCCAGTTCTGCTTTCCTTTCGGTTCTTTCATGTTTTGTAACGGCCTATCACATAGCGCCTCCAGATCGACTCTAGCCTTAGTATTATCCTTTGACTTCCCATCTATGCCGAACAATGTACCAAAAAGTGCCTCGGCGATATTCTTCTCAGTGTGCATCACGTCGATGTTGTGTGGGCAAAGGAGGTCTTTGAAGTAAGGCAGATCCCATAAGCATGTTTTGTGAGTCCACGCGTGCTTAGTATTATACCCCTTGAAGTACCCTGGACGTTGTGGATCTGGCTCGAGAGCGTTTAACTGATCCAGGGTCTGTTGGCCTGTCAATGCAGGTGGTGCAGAGTTTTTGACAACTCTACCCCTGATGAAGTTCTTCTTGTCTTTCCTGAACTTATGGCGAGGATCCAGGAACTGTCTATGCATGTCGAAGCAAGAAAACTTGCGACCGGCCTGAAGCCAACGAAACTCAAGAGCTCCCTTGCATGTGGGGCACGGGAAACCTTCCATGCACACACCAGCCAACGAATAGCGCATACGCCGGCAAGTCATGCGTCGAGTACATGTACCAGACACGCATTATGAAGTTCCGTTTGCTAAAGGCGTCGTATGTCTTGAACCCATTATCCCAGGCTTCTTGCAATTCGTCCTTAAGCGGCTGCATGTACACATTCATATTTTTCCCCGGATAGTTGGGTCCTGGAATTATCAACGTCAGGAAAATGTTCTTTCTTTGCATAATCTGTCCGGGGGGGAGATTGAGTGGAAAGACAAATACGGGCCAACAACTATATTGGGCTGCCGTCATACCAAACACACTGAACCCATCCGTGCTGATGCCGACTCGAGGATGCCTCGGATCTGCCGCTTTGTCAGCATGTAATTCATCAAACTTTTTCCACGCAACACCATCCGATGTGTGTACCATCATCAGATTCCCATCTGCATCTAGTTCGGTTCTTTTGCCTGTTTTGTGCCATGTCATCTGTCTGGCCGTCTCTTCGACCATGAAAAGACGTTGAAGTCTTGGTACGATTGGCATATACCGAAGAACACTAACGGGGATTTTGGTCTGTGTCTTCTCACCCATACCGTTGTCTACCACAATATACCTGGAAGACTTGCAAATGGGACAATAGTTCAAGTCCGCATAGTCAAGCCTAAATAAGGCACATCCTTTCTCACAGGCATGTATCTTCTCATAGGGCATCTTCAGTGCACGGAGGATTTTGTCCGACTGGTACAGGTTTGCAGGCATTACATGGCCTTTGGGTAGAAAGCGTCCAAATACTGTCATAATTGCGTCATAGCATTCTCTGCCCAAGTTGAACTGAGCCTTCAGAGCCATTACTTGTGAGATGGCATCCAACTGACAAAGCTCAGTGTGCTCGTGGAGCGGACGTTTTGAAGACTCCAACATTTCATTGAAGGCCTTTGCAGATTCCTCCATCTCCTCGTCCGAATCCCGAGCATCATCATAGTCTTGCACCATGTTTTCCATCCCGGTACCATGCTCGTCGGTGCGACGACGATCCACCTCAGCTCGGTCACGTTGGGCAGACTCACCATGAAATGTCCACACCGTATAATCGGGCGTAAAACCACTCTTCTGCAGGTGTTTGCCCATTTCAGCCTCTGTCTTCTTTTCCCAATTGCCGCACCGGAAACAGGGGCACCAGGTTTTCTTTTGGCCATTTGCAAATGCGGCTTGCACAAACCCCTTGGTTTTTGTGAACCATTCAGCGCTCCATTTGTTCTGACCAGTGTGATCGGTATACATCCACGCACGATCACTCATCTTGACTTTCAGAGCTACTGGACACACAACAATTATATATGTAATTCACCATGTATATATTCATCAGTTGATCTACTTTGTCAATTTTATTACGTCCATGCAACCTACACTCTAATAGGTAATGATAGGTCCTAATCCCACCTGTGTATGTGTAGATTGGGTTCATTTTCCCATGCTATGCTCCGGATCCGACGCAAAATTTCGGCAGCACCTCCCCGTTGTTCTCCTGATACACGTCTCTGCAATAAACAGAGAGGATGTGTACCCGGAGAACAACAGGGGAGGCACTGACGAAATTTATGCATCGGATCCGGAGCAAAGCATATGGGAAAAGGAACCCAATCTACACATACTCGGGTTGTCCATGGATAGCGTTGGACAATTCGAAAGAATCAAGGTTATAAATATGCAAATGCATGCATATTTATAACTATGACGCTTTCGAACAGGAGACACATATTGGTTACGCATACTGATCATTCAAGACACATATATAGCTAGCTATCAAGTTTCATCGGAATAGAGCAAATAATTAATGGGGGAGGAGGACATGTCATTTGAGCTCACCCACGAATGAAGGGGCAGAGCTTGTCAGACGCACGGCGAGGTCGTCGAACACCAAACCTCGCAGCGATGAAACAGCTGCACATTTAAAACTACCCGGTCAACACAATTATATATGATGTTTTTCATAACAAAATCGAAGAATATATGACCTAACTAATAATTCACAAATATATGACCCCGTCGGCCTCTGGAAGGCCAAAGAACACCTTTTCGGGAGGTGTCGGGGGTCGGGGTGCCGTGTCGGTGTCGGGGTGCCGTGTCGGGGTCGGGATGCTGTTTCGGGGTCGGGGGGTCGGGGTGTCCTGTCGGGGTCGGGGTGTCGGGGTCAGGGGGTCGGTTGTCGGGTGTGGTGTCGGGGTCGGGGTGTCGGGGTGTGGTGTCGGGGTTGGGGGGGTCAGGGGGTCAGGTGTCGGGGGGTCGGGGTCGGGGTCGGGTGTCGGGGTGTCGGGGTGTCGTGTCGGGGTCGGGGTGTGGTGTCAGGGTGTCGGGGTCGGGGTCGGGGTGTCGGGCCGGGGTGTCGGGGTGGCGTGTCGGGGTCGGGGTGTCGGGGGTCGGGGTCGGGGTGTCGGGGGTCGGGGTCGGGGTGTCAGGCCGGGGTGTCGGGGTGGCGTGTCGGGGTCAGGGTGTCGGGGGTCGGTGTCGGGGGTCGGGGGTCGGGGGTCGGGGTCGGGGTGTCGGCCCGGGTATCGGGGGTGGCGTGTCGCGGTCAGGGTGTCGGGGGTCGGGGGTCGGGGTCGGGCTGTCGTGCCGGGGTGTCGGGGTGGCGTGTCGGGGTCTTCTTCTTCTACTACTACTTCTTTTCTTCTTCTTCTTCTTTTTTCATCTTTTTCTACTTCTTTTCTTTTCTTCCTTTCTTCTTCTTCTACTTCTTTTCTTTTCTTCTTCTTCTACTTCTTCTACTACTTCTACTTCTTCTAAGTCTTTTCTAACACTAACACTAACACAACCTACCCCTAACAATTAAATAGCAAAAAAATGAAAAAATAGAAGAAAAAAATAAGTAGTCCCTCACCGGAGCAATGGGACGGTCGGCGGGGGCGGTGACAGGTGGGCGCCGGGCGGCGGGAGTAGTGGCGGGGGCGGCGCCGGGCGGCTGGGGCGGCGCCGGGCGGCGGGAGCAGTGGCGGGGGCGGCGCCGGACGGCTGGGGCGGCGGTGGGTGGCGGAGTGTCGACGGGTGGAGTGGGGACGGGGGCGGCGTCGGGGGGCGGGGGCGGCGCCGGGCGGCGGTGGGTGCGGGGCGTCGGGGAGGAGAGGAGAGAACAGAGAGTAACGGGCAGGGGGATGGGGCCGTTAGTTAGGCCCTTCTTTGTCGTCCGCCTATCTTTGTCGTCCGCCATTATCTTCCTTTGCCGTCCGCTAGCGGACGGCAAAGAGGTGGGGCGTTAAGTTTTTTCTAAACGGGCGGGGGGTGGGGGCCACCTCTCTCTTTGTCGTCAGCCAGCGGACGGCAAAGTTTCTTTGCCGTCTGCTGGCTGATGGCAAAGAGCCGGCTGATGGCAAAGGCCTGTTTTACCATCTGCCATTTCTTTGTCGTCCACTTTTCGGTAGCTGATGGCAAAGAGCTTCTTTGCCGTCTGCTAGCCGACGGCAAAGAGCTGGCAGATGGCAAAGTAGCTGATTCCAGTAGTGTACCCACTACCAATGATCAACGATCTGTTTGATCGATTGCAAGGAGCTAAGGTATTTTCCAAGATCGATCTGCGATCAGGATACCACCAGTTGAAGATTCGAGAACAGGATATTCCGAAGACAACTTTTACTACCAGGTATGGGCTGTATGAGTATATCGTTATGTCATTTGGTCTGACTAATGCACCTGCCTATTTTATGAACATGATGAACAAAGTATTTATGGACTTTTGGATAAGTTCGTCGTAGTGTTCATTGATGATATCCTGGTTTACTCGAAGAATGAAGAGGAGCATAAGGAGCATTTGCGTTTGGTACTTGGAAAGCCCAGAGAACATCAATTATATGCCAAGTTCAGCAAATGTGAGTTTTGGTTGAAGGAAGTAGGATTCCTCGGACACGTTATATCTGGAGAAGGTATAGCAGTAGATCCTACCAAAGTAGATACCGTGACCAAGCGGGAAGCCCCAACAACAGTTGGAGAGATCCGGAGTTTTCTTGGACTCGCAGGATACTACCTGAGATTTTTTGAGAATTTCTCAAAGATTGCGAAGCCTATGACTGAGTTGTTGAAGAAAGATACCAAGTTCATATGGACAGAGGAATGTGAGGCTAGTTTCCAGGAATTGAAGAAACGCTTGGTTACCTCACCAGTATTGATTTTGCCAGACCAGACCAAGGATTATGAGGTGTATTGCGACGCTTCACGTCGAGGACTTGGAGCAGTGCTTATGCAGGAAGGGAGAGTTGTTTCATATGCCTCAAGACAACTGAAGCCTCATGAGTTGAATTATGCCATGCATGATTTGGAGTTAGCAGCCGTAGTGCATGCTTTGAAAACATGGAGACATTTCCTCATTGGAAACCATTGTGAGGTGTACACGGATCATAAGAGTTTGAAGTACATTTTCACACAGAAGGAGTTAAACCTCAGACAAAGGAGATGGTTGGAGCTTATCAAGGATTATGATATGAAACTGCATTATCACCCCGGAAAGGCTAATGTAGTAGCTGACGCATTAAGCTGTAAGAGCCATGTCAATACGTTAATGACGGGAGAAATACCCAAGGAGTTAGCAGAAAATCTTCGTGAACTATGTTTGGAAATAGTTCCGAGAGGCTATCTAGCAGCATTGGAGATTCAGTCAACTTTGATGGATAGAATCAGAGAAGCTCATAATACTGACAAAGAGATTGCCACTATAAAGGAGAAACTGAGCAAAGGAAAAGCTAAAGGATTTCGTGAGGATGAGCACGACACCCTATGGTTTGAAGACCACGTTTATGTGCCCAATGACCTGGAGATTAGGAAGTTGATACTACAAGAGGCACACGATTCACCATATTCAATTCACCCAGGAAATACCAAGATGTATTTGGATTTAAAGGATATTTTCTGGTGGACCGGAATGAAGAAGGATATTGCGGAGTACATAGCAGTTTGTGATGTATGCCAGAGAGTAAAGGCAGAGCATCAGAAGCCAGCAGGATTGTTACAACCATTTCCGATACCCGAATGGAAGTGGGATAAGCTAGGCATGGATTTTATCACGGGATTGCCCAGGACTCGTTCAGGCTATGACTCGATTTGGGTTGTAGTCGATCGATTGACGAAAGTAGCTCATTTCATCCCAGTAAAGACCACTTACACCAGTGCTAAGTTGGCAAAGATTAACATGACCAGGATCATATGTTTGCATGGAGTTCCAAGGAGTATCGTATCAGATAGAGGAACCCAGTTTACCTCAAAGTTCTGTAAGCAGTTGCATGAAACTTTGGGTACCATGTTAGAATTCAGTACAGCTTTTCATCCACAGACAGATGGAAAGACCAAGAGAGTCAATCAGATTTTGGAGGATATGCTGAGAGCTTGTGCGCTAGATTACGGATCTAGTTGGGACGATAATTTTCCATATGCAGAGTTCTCTTACAACAACAGTTACCAAACCAGTTTAAAGATGGCCCCTTTCGAAGCTTTTTATGGAAGGAGGTGCAGGACACTGTTATCATGGGACGAAGTTGGAGACCGCCAGTTGTTGGACCTGACTTGATTAAAGAGTCTGAACAGAAGGTGAAGTTGATTCGCGATAGGCTCAAGGTAGCCCAGTCCAGGCAGAAAAGTTATGCAGATTCTAAACGCAAGGAGACAGTTTACGAAGTCGGAGATAGAGCTTATCTTCGAGTATCTCCACTTCGGGGAACAAAGCGTTTTGGAGTTAAAGGGAAGTTAGCACCACGATTTGTAGGACCATATTGAGTTTTGGAGCGTATGGGAGAAGTGGCCTACAAGTTGGAATTGCCCGAAGGATTGTCAGGAGTTCATGATGTGTTCCACGTTTCTCAGTTAAAGAAGTGCCACGCGGAGATGACTGACATACCTTTGAGAGACACAATGCCATTGGAAACTATTCAGTTGGATAACGATTTGACCTATGAAGAGATACCAATTAAGATCCTCGAGTTTGCCAGCCGAGTTACCCGCAGTAAGGTTATCAAGTTTTGCAAAGTTCAGTGGAGCCACCACACAGAGGATGAAGCCACCTGGGAATGAGAGGAAGATTTGCTCAAAGACCACCCTCACCTATTTTCTAGCCAACCCGAATCTCGAGGGCGAGATTCATCTTAAGGGGGGTAGGTTTGTAACATCCCAAATTTTCAATTTGGAATGTTATACATTAGATCATCATTGCATATCATATTTTATTTTGCATTTTGGTTGATCCTAGAAATTCTACGCAACTCAATGACCCACGAAGAGAGTTGGGGATTTCGTTATTTTCATATTTGAGTTTCCTCAAATTTTGAGAATAGGATCATTTGATTTTATTTATTTTATCATCAATTATTTCTACTACAAAAATATGAGAGAGGGAATAAAATGACTTTCCCAAAATAAAGAAATATTGAGGGTTTAATAATAAAATCAAATAAGATTTCATTTCGGAGTTTTTCGGTGTTTTATTTGAATTTAGAAAAAAAAAGTGCGTTTTTCAAAATTGCATTTAGGTCCCAAATAAATGTTCACCTTGTGCGGCTTGATTTTAGAAGCCCGTGAAAATTTATTTCGGAATTTTTGGAGTCCGTTTAGTATTTCTTCTTATTTTTCTTCCGAGTGGAATAATTTAAAAAGGAAAGAAAAAAAATAGAACCGACCTACGGGCCGTGTCCGACTAGGACTCTGGCCCGAGGGGGGGGCTTTATAAGCCGGGGCAGCCCACCCGGGGGAAACCCTAGTCTAGCCGCCGTCCTAGCCGCCCGCCCCAGCCGCCGCTTCCGCCGCCGCCGCCGCCGCCGGACACTGCCGCCGTCGCCGAGGTTCACCGTCGCCGCCTCTACTTCCGTGCCATCGTCTAAAGAAAAGATCGGTTTTCGTCGGTTTTTTTTTAGTTTCGGTTTTTTTAAATAGATCGGTTTTTCCGGTTTATTTAAATAGCGAGCATTCGTCCGTTCATTCGTTCTAGCGAGTGTTCGTCGTTTTTCTTTTTCTCGGATTAAATCCACGATTTTCTGATCGCGATTCCTGATCCGATTTTCGTTTTAGTGTAACTTTTCGCTCGTTTAACGGAATCAGGCGATTCAAGCGCCTAGAGTTTCGTCTCGAAACCCTCTATCCGTTTAACCAACTTAAACAAGTTTTTGCTACTGTAAAATTTGCCCTAGATCCAGATTACTAGAACGAAGTTGTTTTCTTTCGCTATTTGACTTTCGTTGCTTCGTTCGATTTGATTCTTTTTGCCAACCGGAGTTCTTAAGTTGAACCTTCTGGTTAGATCTCTTATTTGAGTTTTACCTGTGCATTAGAGGAGTACTTATTGTATGCTTGTTTGTTTGTCTGTGATAGAATATCCGAAGTGCGCCGCCTGTTACTTCGAATCGTTAGGTTTCGCGGATCATCAGCAAGGCAAGTAACACTTTGATCATACCTTTTCTACTACCCAGTTTTCTTGCATTAGATCAATCCTCACACATTGCATGAATAGGATCTAATTAAATTGTGGGATGAGAAGTAGATGAGGTAGTACCTATTACCTGTTTATTATCAAACCTTTGGGAGTTACTTCTACGTTTGCCTATTATGCCATGCTATGCTAGTAGACGTGAATTGGGTGAGTGACATCCATGACAGATGTGAGATTGTTAATTAATGGTTTATCTAAGGTGGCAACTTAAACACACATCTGGGTGGATTGAGGCACCTCGGTATTCCAGGACTTGCCTGTTTTCTTTTGGACCGCCCCCCAGACTCAAATGGATCATGAGACTATTCATACTAGAAACTTCCGTGTGCAGCCACAAGCTATTATGGCCTCTAGCATAGTTGACTAAGTTGTGCGAACTCTTATAGTGGTAGACTAGCAGATGTAGGGGATATAGGTGGTACGGTCTACCCGATCGTAAGGTGCTAGCGCTTCTTAAAGACTATGTCTCGGTCATCCGTCTTCTCAAACGCCATGTAGTGCGAGAAACCAAACGGAGGCGATCGAGTCTTGTGGAGAAAAGTGCGCAAACCTCTGCAGAGTGTAATAAACTAATCATGGTTAGCCGTGTCCCCGGTTATGGACATCTTGAGTATCTAGTACCTGGATTATCATGTGAATCTCAACATGTTGCTCTAAATTAATTTTGTTGGGTTATGTTTAATGATGATGCTTAATTGGGATTGAGAATGCTGTCAACCATTCTCAATGTTTAACAACTACCATGATAGTTAAATAAATTTATTCCTTTGAAGTAGGGAAAAATTGGCTTTACACAAAACTGTAACCATAGAGCTTTCCACCAGCCAAATATGCATATAGTATAGCTATTTCATTTCCATTACTCTCTATGTGTTACCTTGCCAGCATATTCCATGTGTTGACCCGTTTCGGGCTGCAACGTTAATGTTGCAGACTTTTCAGACGACGATTAAGGAGTGTTAGGTCGTGGTTCTATACTCAGTGATGCCGTTGGAGTTGATGGACTCACTTATCTTCCAAGCCTTCCACTGTTATCGTTATTAGATGGCCTTAAGCCATATTTATTGTAATAAGTTCTCTTTTGAGACACTTGATGTAATAAGTGTGTGATTGCTACTCTGCTATAAATCCTCCGAGTATTGTGTGGTGTCAGCATTACTGATCCAGGGATGACACCGGAGCACAGAGATCAGACTATTTGAGGTCTGGTCGCTACAAGATGCCGCTACCCATCTAAATAGCTTCATTGATTTGTGTGACATGCAAAAGAAGAAAGATGTGGATAATCATATTGTTAAATTGAAGCTATTTCCTTTTTCGCTTAGAGATCGTGCTAACGCTTGGTTTTCGTCTTTGCCTAAAAATAGTATTGATTCATGGAATAAGTGCAAAGATGCTTTTATCTCTAAGTATTTTCCTCCCGCTAATATCATCTCTCTTAGAAACGATATTATGAACTTTAAGCAACTTGATCATGAACATGTTGCACAAGCTTGGGAGAGAATGAAATTAATGATACATAATTGCCCTACTCATGGTTTAAATTTGTGGATGATTGTTCAAATTTTTTATGCTGGATTGAATTTTGCTTCTAGAAATTTTTTAGATTCGGCCGTGGGAGGCACTTTTATGGAAATCACCTTAGGAGAAGCTACTAAACTCCTAGATAATATTATGGTTAATTATTCTCATTGGCATACTGAAAGATCTACTAATAAAAAGGTGCATGCGATAGAAGAAATTAATGTTTTGAGTGGAAAGATGGATGAACTTATGAAATTATTTGCTAATAAGAGTGTTTCTTATGATCCTAATGATATGCCCTTGTCTACTTTGATTGAGAATAATAATGAATCTATGGATGTGAATTTTGTTGGTAGGAACAATTTTGGTAATAACGCGTATAGAGGAAATTTCAATCCTAGGCCTTATCCTAGTAATCCCTCTAATAATTATGGTAATTCCTACAACAATTCTTATGGAAATTATAATAAGAAGCCCTATGATTTTGATTCTAATATTAAAGAATTTATTACTTCGCAAAAGAATTGTAATGCTATGATTGAAGAAAAACTGCTTAAGATTGATGACTTGGCTAGAAATGTTGATAGAACTGCTCTTGATGTTGATTCTTTGAAACTTCGATCTATTCCACCTAAGCATGGTATCAATGAGTCTCTAAAAGCCATGAGAATTTCCATTGATGAGTGCAAAGAAAGAACCGCTAGGATGCGTGCTAAGAAAGATGCCTTTATAAAAGCGTGTTCTTCTAGTTCCTATGACAATAATGATGAAGATCTAAAAGTTATTGATGTGTCCCCTATTAAATCTTTGTTTTGCAATATGAATCTTGATAATGATGGGACTGAATATGATCCACCTTTACCTAGAAGGCGTTCCAAGAATTCTGAATCTTTTGATCTTGATGCTAAATTTGATAAAAGTGGGATTGAAGAAATTAAAACCTTAGATGTTGCTAAACCCACTATTATGGATTTCAAGAAATTTAACTATGAAAATTGCTCTTTGATTGATTGTATTTCCTTGTTGCAGCCCGTGCTAAATTCTCCTCATGCTTATAGTCAAAATAAAGCGTTTACTAAACATATCGTTGATGCCTTGATGCAATCTTATGAAGAAAAACTTGAATTAGAAGTTTCTATCCCTAGAAAACTTTATGATGAGTGGGAACCAACTATTAAAATTAAAATTAAAGATCATGAATGCTATGCTTTATGTGATTTGGGTGCTAGTGTTTCCACGATTCCAAAGACTTTGTGTGATTTGTTAGGTTTCCGTGATTTTGATGATTGCTCTCTAAACTTGCACCTTGCGGATTCCACTATTAAGAAACCTGTGGGAAGATTTAATGATGTTCTTATTGTTGCAAATAGGAACTATGTGCCCGTAGATTTTATTGTTCTTGACATAGATTGCAATCCTTCATGTCCTATTATTCTTGGTAGACCTTTCCTTAGAACGATTGGTGCAATTATTGATATGAAGGAAGGAAATATTAGATTCCAATTTCTATTAAGGAAAGGCATGGAACACTTTCCTAGAAATAAAATAAAATTACCTTATGAATCTATTATGAGAGCCACTTATGGATTGCCTACCAAAGATGACAATATCTAGATCTATTCTTGCTTGTTATGCCTAGCTAGGGGCGTTAAACGATAGCGCTTGTTGGGTGGCAACCCAATTTTATTTTTATTCCTTGCTTTTTGCTCCTTTTTAGTAATAAATAAATTATCTATCCTATGTTTTGGTTGTGTTTTTTGTGTTTAATTAGTGTTTGTGCCAAGTAGAACCGTTGGGAAGACTTGGGGAATGTCTTGTTGAACTTGCTGTAAAAAACAGAAACTTTAGCGCTCACGAGAACTGCTGTAATTTTTATTTAGAAAGTGATATTAATAGATAAATTCCTCACGTCCAGAAATTTATTTTAGAATTTTTGGGGTTCCAGATCTTGCGCTAGCTACAGATTACTACAGACTGTTCTGTTTTTGACAGATTCTGTTTTTCGTGTGTTGTTTGCTTATTTTGATGAATCTATGGCTAGTAAAATAGTTTATGAACCATAGATAAGTTGGAATACAGTAGGTATAAAACCCTTATAAATAAAGAATGGGTTCATTACAGTACCTTGAAGTGATCTTTTATTCTCTTTCGCTAACGGAGATCATGAGATTTTCTACTTTAAGTTTTGTGTTGTGAAGTTTTCAAGTTTTGGGTAAAGATTTGATGGATTATTGAACAAGGAGTGGCAAGAGCCTAAGCTTGGGGATGCCCATGGCACCCCCAAGATAATCTAAGGACACCTAAAAGCCAAAGCTTGGGGATGCCCCGGAAGGCATCCCCTCTTTCGTCTACTTCTATCGGTAACTTTACTTGGAGCTATATTTTTATTCGCCACATGATATGTGTTTTGATTGGAGCGTCTTGTATTATTTGAGTCTTTGTTTGTTAGTTTACCACAATCATCCTTGCTGTACACACCTTTTGAGAGAGTCATACATGATTTGGAATTTGTTAGAATACTCTATGTGCTTCGCTTATATCTTTTGAGTTATATAATTTTGCTCTAGTGCTTCACTTATATCTTTTAGAGCACGATGGTGGATTTGTTTTATAGAAACTATTGATCTCTCATGCTTCACTTAGATTATTTTGAGAGTCTTAATAGCATGGTAATTTGCTTAAAATCCTAATATGCTTGGTATGCAAGATTAATAATAAAAACTTTCTTATGAGTGTGTTGAATACTAAGAGAAGTTTGATGCTTGATGATTGTTTTGAGATATGGAGGTAATAATATCAGAGTCGTGCTAGTTGAGTAGTTGTGAAATTGAGAAATACTTGTGTTGAGGTTTGCAAGTCCCGTAGCATGCACGTATGGTAAACGTTATGCAACAAATTTGAAACATGAGGTGTTATTTGATTGTCTTCCTTATGAGTGGCGGTCGGGGACGAGCGATGGTCTTTTCCTACCAATCTATCCCCCTAGGAGCATGCCCGTAGTACCGATGTTTTTGATGACTTGTAGATTTTTGCAATAAGTATGTGAGTTCTTTATGACTAATGTTGAGTCCATGGATTATACGCACTCTCACCCTTCCATCCTTGCTAGCCTCTTCGGTACCGTGCATTGCCCTTTCTCACATTGAGAGTTGGTGCAAACTTCGCCGGTGCATACAAACCCCGTGATATGATACGCTCTTTCACACATAAACCTCCTTATATCTTCCTCAAAACAACCACCATACCTACCTATTATGGCATTTCCATAGCCATTCCGAGATATATTGCCATGCAACTTTCCATCATTCCATTCATCATGACACATTCATCATTGTCATATTGCTTAGCATGGTCATGTAGTTGACATAGTATTTGTGGCAAAGCCACCATTCATAATTCTTTTATACATCTCACTCTTGGTCCATTGCATATCCCGGTACACCGCCGGAGGCATTCATATAGAGTCATCTTTTGTTCTAGTATCGAGTTGTAATCATTAAGTTGTAAATAAATAGAAGTGTGATGATCATCATTTTCTAGAGCATTGTCCCAAGTGAGGAATATAAAAAAAGAGAAAGGCCATAAAAAAGAGAAGGCCCAAAAAAAGAGAAAGGCCATAAAAAGAGAAGGCCCAAAAAAATGAGAGAAAAAGAGAGAAGGGACAATGTTACTATCCTTTGCCACACTTGTGCTTCAAAGTAGCACCATGATCTTCATAGTAGAGAGTCTATCATGTTATCACTTTCATATGCTAGTGGGAAATTTTCATTATAGAACTTGGCTTGTATATTCCAACAATGGGCCTCCTCAAGTGCCATAGGTCTTCATGAGCAAGCAAGTTGGATGCACACCCACTAGTTTCTTTTGTTAAGCTTTCATACATTTATAGCTCTAGTGCATCCGTCGCATGGCAATCCCTACTCCTTGCATTAACATCAATCGGTGGGCATCTCCATAGCCCATTGATTAGCCTCGTTGATGTGAGACTTTCTCCTTTTTGTCTTCTCCACATAACCCCCCTCATTATATTCTATTCCACCCATAGTGCTATGTCCATGGCTCGCGCTCATATATTGCGTGAAAGTTTATAGGTTTGAGATTACTAAAGTATGAAACAATTGCTTGGCTTGTCATCGGGGTTGTGCATGATGATAGCATTCTTGTGTGATGAAAATGAAACATGACTAAACCATATGATTTTGTAGGGATGAACTTTCTTTGGCCATGTTATTTTGAGAAGACATAATTGCTTAGTTAGTATGCTTGAAGTATTATCATTTTTATGTCAATATGAACTTTTGTCTTGAATCTTTTGGATCTGAATATTCATACCACAATTAAGAAGAATTACATTAAAATTATGCCAAGTAGCACTCGCATAAAAAAAATTGTTTTTATCATTTACCTACTCGAGGACGAGCAGGAATTAAGCTTGGGGATGCTTGATACGTCTCCAACGTATCTATAATTTTTGATTGCTCCATGCTATATTATCTACTATTTTGGACATTATTGGGCTTTATTATCCACTTTTATATTATTTTTGGGACTAACCTATTAACCGGAGGCCCAGCCCAGAATTGATGTTTTTGCCTGTTTTAGGGTTTCGAAGAAATGGAATATCAAACGGAGTCCAAACGGAATGAAACCTTCGGGAACATGATTTTCTCATTGAATACAACTCAGGAGACTTGGACCCTACGTCAAGACACGTAACAGGAGGCCACGAGGTAGGGGGCGTGCCTATCCCCGGCGCGCCCTCCACCCTCGTGGGCCCCCTGTTGCTCCACCGACGTACTTCTTCCTCCTATATATACCCACGTACCCCCAAACGATCAGATACGGAGCCAAAACCCTAATTCCACCGTCGTAACTTTCTGTATCCACGAGATCCCATCTTGGGGCCTGTTCCGGAGCTCCGCCGGAGGGGGCATCAATCACGGAGGGCTTCTACATCAACACCATAGCCCCTCCGATGAAGTGTGAGTAGTTTACCTCAGACCTACGGGTCCATAGTTAGTAGCTAGACGGCTTCTTCTCTCTTTTTGGATCTCAATACAATGTTCTCCCCCTCTCTTGCGGAGATCTATTTGATGTAATCTTCTTTTTGCGGTGTGTTTGTTGAGACCGATGAATTATGGGTTTATGATCAAGTCTATCTATGAATAATATTTGAATCTTCTCTGAATTCTTTTATGTATAATTGGTTATCTTTGCAAGTCTCTTCGAATTATCAGTTTGGTTTGGCCTACTAGATTGATCTTTCTTGCAATGGGAGAAGTGCTTAGCTTTGGGTTCAATCTTGCGGTGTCCTTTCCCGGTGACAGTAAGGGCAGCAAGGCACGTATTGTATTGTTGCCATCGAGGATAACAAGATGGGTTTTTCATCAATTGTATGAGTCTATCCCTCTACATCATGTCATCTTGCTTAAGGCGTTACTCTGTTTTTAACTTAATACTCTAGATGCATGCTGGATGGCGGTCCATGAGTGGAGTAATAGTAGTAGATGCAGGCAGGAGTTGGTCTACTTGTCTCGGACGTGATGCCTATATACATGATCATACCTAGATATTATCATAACTATGCCCAATTATGTCAATTGCTCAACAGTAATTTGTTCACCCACCATAGAATACTTATGCTCTCGAGAGAAGCCACTAGTGAAACCTATGGCCCCCGGGTCTATCTTCATCATATTAATCTCCTACTACTTAGTTATTTACTTTGTTATTTACTTTGCATCTTTATCATAAAAATACCAAAAATATTATCTTATCATATCTATTAGATCTCACTCTCGTAAGTGGCCCTATAGGGATTGACAACCCCTATTTGCGTTGGTTGCGAGGATTTATTTGTTTTGTGCAGGTGCGAGGGACTCGCGCGTAGCCTCCTACTGGATTGATACCTTGGTTCTCAAAAACTGAGGGAAATACTTACGCTACTTTGCTGCATCATCCCTTCCTCTTCGGGGAAAACCAACGCAGTGCTAAAAGAGGTAGCACCAGGCCCAGAGGGCCCAGGACCGGGTCATCCAGGAAGCTGCTTGGGTCGGGTCTTGGTGGGCCGGAGAGCCTGAAGGGAACCCGGCCAGAGAAGATAGGACCCGACTTCCCAGTCCATACACAAGGTCAGAACTTTCCTGACTTGGAAGGCACAAGGGACCTAGAAGAGTTAGAGTAGGACTCCGATCGCGGGTAGAACCCGGGGTGTATTGCAATCCCAGGAACCTCGCTATTATATAAAGGGGGTTCATGGGTTGTCCAAGGGGACCAGTTCTAGTCTCTCGAGACAGAGGTAGTGAAATAACACCCTTGTAATCCAGATCATCAGACACAATAAGCAAAACTAGCAGGAGTAGGCTTTTACCTCATCAGAGGGGCCGAACCTGGGTAAACTCGTATCTCTCATTCCCAATTAACCCCATCCAAGACTTCATGAAAAATTAATAAAAAATTCCACAAAAAAAATCCTCGATATTCTTGTCCTACGAACACTCAGTTGATCGTTGTCCTCCTGAGTCATGGACATACTCACTATACCATCATCATCATTACCGGTTTTGTTCTTCTTTCTCGATGAAGTGTTCCGTCATCCATGTGACTAACTAGGTGAGGACACCGCAAGATCGAACCCATCACAAAGCACCTCTTCCCATTGCAAGAAAAATCAATCTAGTTGGCCTAACTAAACCAAAGATTCGGAGAAAAATACAAGGCTATAACAATCATGCATGTAAGAGATCAAAGAAGACTCAAATAATATCCATGGATAGATTTTATCATAAACTCGCAGTTCATCGGATCCCAACAAACACATCGCAAAAAGTCATTACATCAAATATATCTCCAAGAACATCGAGGGGGACATTGTATTGAGAATCAAAAAGAGAGAAGGCATCTAGCTACTGCCTAAGGACCCGTAGGTCTATGGTGAACTACTCACACATCTTCGAATGAGCACCAATGAGGATGGTGAACCCCTCCGTGATCGTGTTCCCCTCGGGCAAGGTGTCGGAATAGGGCTCTAGATTTGATCTCGTGGTTCTGGAACTTGCGGCGGCTGGAATTGTGTTTTGTCGACTCCCCTAGGGTTTCTGGAATATTTGGGGTAATTTATAGAGCTGAGAGGCGGTGCAACGGAGTTTCATGGGCCCCATGATCCACCGGGGCTCGCCTGGGCTCTCTGGTGCGCCCTGGTGTATCATGGTCCCCACGGGCCTCCCCTCGTACACTTCCTTGGCTCCCTGGGGATATACTTACCGTTGTTGTGCTGCATCATGCTCTCCTCTTCGGGAAAATACCAACGCAGATACAAGAAATCATGTCGGTGACCTACTACTGCTTTTCCCGGGACCTCATGTCCTCACGAGGCCCTGTCCTGACGAGGAAGTGCAAGTGGTTGCGTCCATGGCAGATCTGGCCATCGCGATGGACGACACTCTGCTGGATCTCCCTCCCCTTCCAGCAGAGGAGAAGGGGGAGGGAGGAGGGGTAGGGGAGAGGCTGCGGTGGGAGAGAAGGTCACCGAATTTGGGGGAGACGTGGAGGTGCAAGGCCGGCAGTGGCGGTGGGTGAGGAAGGGCATCGTAGGTGGGAGGGAGAAGGGGAATCGAGAGAGTGTGGGTCTGGGTTTGGGCCTCTGCGCGTTATATGTATACATGTGTTGGTGGGTCGATAGTGGTAGCGCTGGGTTTATACCCCACGCTACTACTATGTCTGTCCCGGGGGGCACGGTGGAGACCACTTAGTAGTAGCGTGGGTTTATAATGCGCGCTACTACTACGGCCTGTCCCGAGGGGCACGGTGAAAACCACTTAATAGTAGCATGGGTTTTATACCCCGTGCTGCTACTATAAACTTAGTAGTAACATGGGTTTATAACCCCAACGGTGTTGCAGCACGCTCGAATGGGTGCTTGAGACCAGCGTTTACAGTGGCTGAGCTGACTACTGAGCAGATGGGCCTGTGTTTTCTGGGCTGGGCTGCGTTGATGAGTAGTAGTAAAAAAATTGTTCAATTTTGGAGGGCAGGCTTGAGCCCATCCAAGCATGCCCCTTGGGTTCGCCGCTGGCCAGGAGGACATATATCCCGATACATTGCAAAAAGGACCCATTAAAATAGAAAATACAACCGACTTCTAGGGGGTCACTCCGCAAAAAACATCCATCAAACATCGCTGACCTCCGCCGTCGCTGAAGCGCCGCCGGATTGGAGGGAGACGAAAAACCTCCAAGCCATGGCACATAGGAGCACCATCGCTAAAAAAAGTCGCTTTGCGAGCGATAGAACCATCTCCTATGTGGCACGTCGGCCGACGTACTCCCCAGTGCCTCCCACTAGACAACAACATCACCGTCTTCAATCGACTACAAACCCAGCACCGAGCCATCTGCAATCCCGCTGAGGCCATCGTAGCAACCGTCAAATAGGACGGCAACCGCCAGCCCAGACCAAAGAAAACTAACCTCATCGATCCGAGAGACCAATGAGGAACACACGCCATCGACTCTTCGACGCCGCCTTTGATAGTGACGTCGAGATGGGGAAAGTAGTCACACCTTTATTCAAAGTCGTCACGCCACGAAAATCTAACCCTAACCTATCTGCAAGGCGGCGACGAGTCACCGGGGCTTCCCAACCCTGCCGCTGCCGGAGCGGCAGACGGAGAGAGGGGAAGCCCACGGCGTCGCCACCGGCGCTGGACGGAGGGAAACGAATAATTGAAAATGGGTGGTGAACCATTTGCGTCCCATGTGCACAAGAGAAGTCATGAACATGGTAGAGAGCGAGTAAATTGCACAGAAGTACCACAATTGGGGCATTGGAAGCAGATTGGTACCAAGATTGGTAATTTTTACATGTCAGTACCAAGATTGGGGCGAGCCGTTGCAAAAAAGACTAAAAGTGTGTTTTATACGTATTGACAGAAAAGCTGACCGGTTGGGCCCGCCCGTCAGGCGACACGCTGGCCAGTGCGTGCGTGCCCGCGCGCTGACTGGGCGCTAACTGGGACGAGGCCGGCTCGCACCGTTTAGGGCGCGGCTGGTGCGGTCGAGCCACACCCCGACCCCGCTCTGCCCTCTTCCTTCTCCTCCTCGCCGGCGGCTGCCTCCCCGCCCGCCCCGCCGCCCGCCACACCATGCCACCGTAGTCATGGATCGAACTTCTTAGGCGCTGTCACCTCCACCGCGGCTGATCGTCCCTCGCGCCCTCCTCTCCCCCGCGGCTGCTGTGCCCTAGGCGACGATGGCCTCGGCTACTCCGGCAGGCGACGATGGCCAGGACGATGCGAGCGGCGGCGACCTCCCCCGCTTAGGCCTCGATGGGAGTGGTTGCTACTCCAGCTCGGAGTACAGTAGCGAGGATGAAGATTTTGCAGAGCCGGCGTTGTCGATGGAGCAGAGGCTGAAGATGGCGCGAATTTGGTTGGCCAACCCTAGCACCGCCCATCAGTGGACTCATGGCATCGGTGGTGTTCTGTAAGTGTTCCATTGTTCCATCTTTGCAAACTGAAATTGGGGATTAGGGTTAGGGTTTACTGCCTGGTTTACTGTCTGCATGTTTAGCACTCTAATTGCTAGTTCCTAAGTAGAGCAGAGAAGTATATTGGATTACATGAGTCCTAACTAGAGCAGAGCTGAGCAGCATTAGTGGATTACATTGTTATTTCTTAGTCCAAATTGTCAGAGCAGCATTAGGTGTTACCTAGTTAGAACAGAGCAGAGCAGAGAAGCATAGTGGATTAAATCATTCCTAACTAGAGCAGAGCACCATTAGTTAACTTAAACAAAGCTTTGTTTATATGTTAACTTAAGCAAAGCTTTGTTTATATGTTAACTTAAAAAATTCCTAACTAGAGCAGAGTCCAAATTATATGTTAACTTAAACAAAGCTTTGTTTATATGTTAGCCTATCTGTTAAGTAAAATTGTTTATTAACCATTTTTCTGTTATTTCATTTTGCAGTTTGTATGATGACATTTTGGATGTTAGGTTCTATTTTGATGCTTCAGAAATGTTTGAGTTGAAGCTCTGCAGTTCAGATGTAACATACCTGAATATGATTGCAGTGATGGAAACCCAAGGATTTAGTGAATATGATCTGTTGTTTCACATTGAGAATCCACAATTAGGGGAGAAAGGATTGGAGATGGTAGAGTGTAATGCTGAGTTGCAATTAGTAAAGAAGCAGGTTGAGGAGTCTAAGGTCTTAAATTTGCTAGTGAGGGCATGTCCACCTCCTTGCAGCCAGTTTGAGAGGCAAGAATTATCCACTGTTGTGTATGAAGAGCCTGTGTTATATGATCTCAGTGAGGCACCCATCTATGCTGTTAATGAAGGAGTTGCATTTGAAAGTAAGAGTAGTAGCTACAATGTAGCTCATGGTACTGGTCTTTGCACACAAGAGAGCAAGAATGTAAAAGGAAAAATGAAAGCTGTTATGGAAATAGAAGAAGAAGAGGGATATGTTGGCAGTGGTGGTTCTGATTGTGAAGGTGAAGAGGACATTGATGTACCACCTTTTTATATGGGTGATGCTGATGACATAGAGATGGCTGAGGGAAAGAAACAGAAAGAGTATGATGAAATGGAAGAGGAAGAAATAGATGATGAAGAATCTGAGGAGGAAGAAGTTGTGCATTATGAGGGTGACACAGAGGTTGAGGAACCTTTTCAAATGGATGAAGATGACAAAATTGTTTCACAGGATGTAGAAACTGTAATTGTACATGAAGAGAAGAAGAAGAAGAAACAGAAGCTTCCAGTTAGGAGAGGGCCTACAACAAGGTCACATTCAAGTGTAGTATCAGAGGAGGAACCTGATTTCAAACCTTCATCTGATGAAGAAGAGAAAGGATTGTTGAAGGAGGCTGATGATGATGGTTTTGAGCCATTGTCATTTGTGCTGCCAAAGAAAAGGAAAAGCAGGGCAAAGCAGAGGCCTCCTAGAAAATGGTACAATGAGAAAATGGATGCACCACATGAGCAATTATGTCTACACATGTGTTTCTTGGATCAACATCAATTCAGAGAGGCATTGTTGAACCTACACATCACTCAAGAAAGAAACTTCAGATATCATAGGAACTCATATCAAAGAATAATTGTAGAATGCAACCAAAAAAATTGCAACTTCTTTATGGTGGCAGCAGTTATAAAAGGTGAAACTACTTTTGTAATTAAGAAGATGAGAATTAAGCACACTTGCCCTACTAGTACAGAGACAACAAGGGTAAGTGCCAAGTGGCTTGCACAGAAGTATGAGTCACTGTTCAGATCTGATCTAACAACTGGCATTCAGACTTTGATTGATGCTTGCATGGAGAAGTATGGTGTGGATGTGCCCAAGTCAATGGCATATAGAGCAAAGAACATAGCTATTGATGCTGTGCTAGGAGACCACAAGAAGCAATACCCTAGGTTGAAAGACTATGCTCAGACAGTGATGGATACAAACCCTGGGAGTAGAGTAGTAGTCACTACTGTAACTCCAACACCCACTAAAAAAATCCCCCATCCAGGTCCAAGATTCCATGCTATGTTCTATTGCATCAATGGAGCAAGGGAGGGGTTTCTCAAGGGGTGCAGACCATTCATTGGTTAGTTTGTTCACCTTGTGCATTAGTTACATATTGTTTCATCTTGAAATGCATTTGAATGTTTTAAATATTGAATTTGCTTGCTCATTCAGGTGTTGATGGGTGCTTCATTAAGTTAACTACTGGTGCTCAACTACTTGCTGCCACTGGTAGAGATGGCAACAACAATATATACCCACTAGCATTTGGTATTGTTGGGCAAGAGGACACACCTAACTGGTGTTGATTTCTACACCAACTTAAAATCTGCCTAGGAGGAGAAGAGGGACAGTTTGGTCCATATACAATAATGTCAGATAGACAAAAGGTATGTGCTTGCATCTTATGTCCTTGTTCCTATATGGTTGTTTTGTGCTAGATAGTAGCTTAGCTAGTTTAATTGTGTGTCCCAGGGCCTACTAAATGCAGTGAATGCTGTCTTTCCTAAGTGCAACCAAAGGTTCTTCCTTAGGCATATCTATGCAAACTTCCAAAATGCTGGGTTTAGGGGGGAAGATCTGAAGAAGTGTATGGATAATGCTGCCTATGCATATAGTGAACACAAATTTAATATTGCAATGAATGACCTTAGAGCTGAATGTCAGGAAGCTTGGGAGTGGCTTTGTCAAATACCCAAGAAAACATGGGCAAGGCATGCATTTGACACAAACTGCAAGACTGACCTTGTAGTTAACAATTTGTCTGAGGTGTTGAACAAGTATGTCCTAGATGTTAGGAAGAAACCAATTAGGACAATGTGTGATGGAATAAAGGATAAACAGATGATGAGGTGGCATAGGAATAGGGAGAGTGCAAAGACAGCTAGATGGGACATAACACCCCATTATAGTGAGAAGCTAGAGGTTGAGAAGGAGAGGGCCAAATATTGCAAACCAATTCAAGCTGGTGTGAACTTGTGGCAGGTTACAAGTGGGCAGCAAACCCATGTTGTTGACTTGCAAGTGCACACATGTGGGTGCAGAAAATGGGAGCTCAGTGGCATCCCATGTAACCATGCCATCTCAGCAATCAACAAGGGCAAAAGAAAACCAGAGGATTATGTCAGCAAGTTCTTCAAGAAAGAATTTTATGTGGCAGCTTATGAACCAATGATCTATCCAGCTCCTGGTGAGCATGACTGGACAAAGACCCCTGGTCCAGACATTGACCCACCTGCATTTAAAGTGAAGAGAGGAAGAAAGAAAGAGAAGAGGATCAAGGGGAAATTTGAAGTTCCAAAGCCTAAGGACACATCAAGAATGGGGACTATAACATGTGGCAATTGTGGACTGCAAGGACATAGGTACACAAGCTGCCTCAAGCAGTTGAAGCCTGAGCTGGCTTTGAGGAAGAACAAACATGTGGTAATCCTCTTATAAGTGGTTTTCCTTCTTGTACATTCCATTTTTTAAGTACTTACTCATTTTCCTTCTTGTTTATGCAAGCCTCTTGCAAGGAATTTCAATGGTGGTGGTGCTACTACTACACCAGCAACAACAACCTCTCATGCAGCTTCTACAACAACACCAACAGCTGGGAGAGGAGCTGGGAGAGGAGCTAGGAGAGGAGCTGGGAGAGGAGCTGGGAGAGGTGGTGGTAGAGGTGCTGCAGCTGCAGGTGCTGGGAGAGGTGCTGCAGCAGCTCAAGCTGCTGGAAGAGGTGCTGGGAGAGGTGTTGCACCAGGTGCTGCAAGAGGTGTTGGGAGAGGGAGAGGTGCATTCTCTGCCCCAAGACAATCTGGTCCCTCCACATCTACTGCTCCCTCCACATTTGTTGCTGGGAGAGGTACTGGTGGTAGACATACTGGATGGGGGAGGTACTTCTATGCAAGTGGTAACTAGATACTTCATGTTGTGGTGTACAATGTCATCTTTGCTTTGGTGGTGTACTTTAAGAATCAATGCCATATATGGCTTTTGTTGATGTGGATGCAACTTATGAGTGAATGCCTGGAATGGACTATTTTGATATGCTGGAGTTATTGATTATGCAAGCTTGGATGGTTCTTTTTATGATTGATATGTTGTTATGATAAAAATGGTTCTTTTTATTATTGATATGTTGTCTATGGAACCACCTAAAACTATTCCTTTTGCAAATGCATTTAAGCATTTAAGCATCACTCTAACATATGTAACTATTCCTCAAATGCATTTAACCATCATTTTCAGTCTAACATAAGAAAATGATACTAACTGGAGTTCAACACATTATAGGAATACACAACCATTGTTCACATTACATAGTGGAGTTCAAATGCACAATCCATCCTTTTCTCACAAAAGGATGAATAGCATATTAGTAGGTAGATAAACAGCCAGAGTTCACAACTAGTTCTAGAACCATACATTACACTACCATAATTCTAAGTTACTAGGCCATTGCACAGCCATCCTTCCCAAAAGGTCTGCAATGCCCACTAATCTTAATTCATCTTGTTCAGTTCTCCAAGATGGCCTGGATCCCCTTGATCTTCTCCTTCAGCTTCTCCTCTGCCTTCATGAGCTCAATAATCTTAAACTCTTGCATCTGCTTCTCTTCTTTATGGTTTTCCTTAAGCTTCAGCAGATCAGCAACCTGGAACTTCAACTCTAGCTTCTCTTGGGTGAGCTTCTCCTCAAACTTTGTGAACTCTGCATTCTTCAGCTCCAAATTCTCTTGAGCCTCAATCCTCAATTGCTTCTCTTTCATATTCTTCAACTTGAGGTTTTGGATGGCAGTTGCTTGAGCACTTGTCAGGTTGCACAGGATTTCAAACTTCTGTTGAAGCTTCTTTAGAGCTGTATCTTTCTTTGCCATTTTTGCATTCATACCAGCCACCAATTCAGCTCTGCATTGGTGCTGATATGTGACAGCTGACTGCAGATAACTGAAATCCACAACCCTATCCTGCTGAAAGTCCACAAGTTGATGCACATCTTTCACTAACTTGTCATATTGTGCATCCAACTTCTTATTTTCTTCTGTCAAATGGTGAATAGTTAAAGAACTTTGAAGATTATCATCCACCCTAGCAGACTTGCTCTCTTCAACCATTGACCAAAGCTTCAGCAATGCATTCTCCATTGTTGGGGGCCACTGCTCATCAACCCACTGAACAAACCCACAATTCTGACCTTCCTAGAAAAATAACAAGGCAAAATTTAGTACAATACAACTACTAATAGTAGTAAGCAACAGTTAGTTCATGCCAGTAGCTAATGTTGGTACTGACCAACACTGAATTTGCACATCCATGTGCTAAGCAAGAGGGTGATCAGTATATAATTAGCAGAGTAACACTACATTCAACTTTGCATAATAACCAACTTACAATTGGCCATTAATATAATGGAATCCTACATTAGCCTAGCTAAATACACTACATTAGCCTGCAGGAACAAACTAGCTAATGACAGTACCTACTATCAGCAGTAAGCAACAGTTACTTATTAAGAGTCACACATCAGCTAATGGCTAATGTGAGTACTAAGCAACATTGCATACAACAGAGCATTCATGTGCACACAACAGAGCATGCTTGAGCCTATATTTAGCCTAAATGCACTCTACTGAACATAATATTCACCATTCCTACAATGAGCACTACAGTATGACATATATGACTAACAAAATTACCAATCACATAACTGAATAACAATTGGCAAACAAGACTATGTGACTTCCAATGAACATATCATGTGCATAATCAATAAGGCAAGAAAATTACCGGCTCTGCACATGCTAAGAACCTTCTCCCAGTCGTTGTTTCTTCAAATGCAACAAGCCTCTCTGATGGCTTCCCATGCTTCTCGCACAGCACTATCAGATCTAGCTCAAGACCATTGTAATCCGGGTCCTGAAGAGAGAAAGGCACCTGCCCAAGCAAAATCCAAGTTAGCATCATGTGCAGAGGACGAGGACAAAGCAAATCAAATGAAATCCTCACAGCAAAGACCACCCAGACAGAAAAATCCTAAAATTTTCCTAAACCTAGCCCTAACCCTAGCTCCAATGGAGTAACTGACCTGATTGAGCCCATCGGTGGAGGTTTCGGAGTGCATGTATGGGAGGCTTGAGTTCTCGTCGCTGCTCTCGTCTTCAAAAACCATGGCTGCGGCAGCGTCGTGTGGCGTCCGGCGGGGGCGGGCGCAGCCGGCGGCGAGGCAGAGAGAAGGAAGAAGAAATCAGAGCAGAGCGGGGGGAGTGAGCGGGGGTGTGGCTCGACCGCACCAGCCGCGCCCTAAACGGGAGCCGGCCTCGTCCCAGTCAGCGCGCGGGCACGCGCGCACTGGCCAGCGTGTCGCCTGACGGGCGGGCCCAACCGGTCAGCTTTTCTGTCAATACGTATAAAACACACTTTTAGTCTTTTTTGCAACGGCTCGCCCCAATCTTGGTACTGACATGTAAAAATTACCAATCTTGGTAACAATCTGCTTCTAATGCCCCAATTGTGGTACTTCTGTGCAATTTACTCGTAGAGAGCAAAGGTCAGGTCCCACCAACAGTTGCAATTCCAAATGGAATAAACAAATAAATACTACAATACTACAGTAGTAGTAGCACATATATTAGCAAAAAATGGGCACGTCCGTATTACTAGCACGCAACAACCGTACTTACTACGCGTCGGAGTAGCGTGGATATATAGTGAGTGCGCTCGTCACGTTCACGGTCACATCTTTTTTTGTTGTTGATATAGATAGATAAAAAAAAGTGTGTCACACATCACAAAGCTGACCGCGCATGCAGCAGCGAACGAGGAGGAGGAGACTTTAATAATACGGCTGGCCCGCGCTGTCTCGTCTCGTCTCGGAGCGATTCGATTCGATTCATTCGGGGGAGAGCCGTCTGGGGGAGGCGAAACAGTAGTAATTCATTTCCATTTACCTCTCGCGACGATTGAGGAGTCGGTGCCATTTATTTGGTGCGGGCCACGGAGGCGCTAATTGCCAATTAGCAAACGGAACGGAACGGACGAGCGAGAGGCGCGGAGGAGGCAGGCATCTACGGCTGCGAGCCACCCCACCACCGCTATAAGTACGTACGATACCCCGTTAACCATAGGGCACCGCTTGGCGCCGGTGCGCCGGCCCAAATTTGGGCCGGTCGCACCGCAGCTGTGTGATCCTGCAGGCAGGAATCGTCCGATCCCCATGTCATCCCCTTTCTTCCTTCCCGCATCAGATCTGTTTCAGCGCGACGTTCCTGCCCCAGCCCCCGTTGTGCGTGTGCGCCGATGAGATGCGAAAGCACCCGCGTCATCTTCCTCGCCGTCGCCGCTCGTCGCAGCACCTGCGTTCTCTCCCCTTGGCCGTTCGCCGCTCGTCGTCATCGCCACTCGTGCGCCCACAGACTCCGTCCTCGGTTGAAGCTTTTTAAACTCTGGTTGAAGCTTTTCTTATGCCAATTGAAGCTTTTTTCCCCGGCTGAAGCTTTTTCATGAGGATTGAAGCTTTTTTAATCTCTGGTTGAAGCTTTTTCTATGCCGATTGAAGCTTTTTTCCCTGGCTGGAGCTTTTTCACGAGGGTTGAAGCTTTTTCTGCTATGCCTATTGAAGCTTTTTACGCTATGCTTGTTGAAGCTTCTTCGGGCACCAGTGGTAACTTCTCGTAGCCCAGTTGAAGCTTTTTTCCATGTCAGGCTGAAGCATGGACACCGTCGTCTGCCATGCATGTACCAAAAAAAGTCATCAGTAGTAGCAAAATCAGGATATGGTTGTAGCAAAACAGGATGTGGTTGCAGCAAAAATTCACTACATTCCCGTGGTCACCTTGGTCACCATTGAGGGGGGAAGCCGGTTCCAGCAAACCGTGACAATGGTTCCAGCAAAAAAGAAGCTAGATGTAGCATTTTTTTAAGTTGGTTGTAGCTCTGTCGGCTGCCGGTCACAGCTCGTCCTGGGGGATATGATGTTTCGCAGGGGGGTTGAGAGGGTAAAAGGGGAGGGAAGAGCATCCTGGTTGTTGCCGTTTTCTCCTTCCGTCGTAGCTCGCCCAAGCAGCAAGGCCCCATGCCGGCTTGATGCGGTGGGTGGAGATGGAGGACGAGAGGAGTTGTAACGACATCGTACGTCGTGGGGTAGAAGAAAGTCAGAGGGGGAAAACGATTCGTATGGGAAAAAGGATAAGGTAGCCTACGAAGCGCTCGAGGCCGTGGGAGACGCACGATCGAGATCGATCACGCGGCTCGCGCGCGACCGGCCCAATCTTCGGCCGGCGCGCCATGTCTAAACGATTCCCTTAACCATATCTATCACCACAACATTCTTCCACTCCCACTCCCACTCCCTGTTCAGTAGCCAAGCCGCCACGTTTCCCCACCAGAGATGAAGATCCACATCACGAGCCCCGCTTCTCCGGCCACGCCATCTCCTCGACGTCGACACCATCTCTGGTGTGCGCCGGGGGCATCTTCCTCGACATCGACGGCTAAGAGGCGCCTCGCTTCCGGAGGCGGTCGACGTCACCAAAACTCCTGCCGACGGCCGGCGCTGGCTCCGGCGACATCACACCATGTCGTGTACGCACGGTGCGGCGACGCCTTTGTCTCGATGGCCATCGTGCGTCGCTTCCCTTCCCGAGGCGGTCGACACCAACCAAGCCCCGGCCTCACGCCACATGGATCCGGTCACCGGTGGTGCGTGGTCACTTTGTTGCACCGATGGCCACGCGGGTATCCTGACCCGGATCCGGTGTGAATACCGCCTCTTGTGCAAAACCAAGCACCTTCACCGGATGGGTGCCTGTTACGGGTAAACCTGAGAATGGTTATTAAAAAACTGGGTGAAACGGTTCGGTTCTTATTTTGGGTTTAATTGGTTCAGGTTTTATTGGGCTGAACTAAATCTTTTTTAGTTTGGTTTTGGTTTGGGTATGTGAAGAAACCAATTTAGGTATAATTGGTTATGGGCTTAAATAATTCGGTTATTAACGGCTATAATTTATGGGTCCAAACCGGTTTCTGGATTTTGGTTGTGTGCAATAAGCAAGGACGCATCGACATCAAGTATCTTTGATCCGCGTATATGCTGCGATGCACTACGTAATTCTGTATTATGGAAAAACACCACGCATGCAAATCGAATGTGTTTGCTTGTGTTTTAGCTAGGCAATTGGTTTTAATACACTTGTCAGTGAGCTTTTTAGTCGTGGGCATTATCTTTTTGACTCTTGCTTTGTGTTGACCGTATCTCAACGATAACTTTGTTCCCAAACTATTGTAGATGCACTTATGCCTTTTCTATGTCATTTGCTTCTTAACATGTCGATTTGTGCAATTATATATACATTTAAGCAAACCCATAGTTATGTATTGGGTTTAAACCCACGGTTATGTATTGGGTTTAAATTGGTTTGGGTGGAAAAAATAGACGGTTTAGTTTTGGTTGGGTTGAAAATGACATTAAACGGGTATGGTTCAAGTATGATTTTGAGAGATACATGTACGAGTATGGTTTAAATATGAAACTATTCTCAGATTTAGTTACGGACGCATTGCATCCCGGGCTGTAACGCGTCCTGGGCCGAGTCTTTCTTCTCTCGTCTACAAACCCGGCCCGCTAACTGCTCGGTCCATTAAAGACCTAGCCGCGAGAGCAACTAGTTAACGAGCGCTCCTTCGGGAGGCTCACAACGATCAGCGCTACTTGGTACGCTCTCAGCCATTTGTCACGTGTCGTGCTCTGGACGCTCCGTTTGGATTTTGTTTTTTATTCACACGCATTTTCAGCTTTTTAGACGGTTTTTTCGGGTTTTTTGACGTTTTGGTTTTTCCTTGATCTTTCTTAGCTTTTCGAACAAAAAAAAATTAAAATTTTTTTGCGCGAAAAAAACGCATTTTCTTTTATTTTCCTTTCGCGAAAGTCATGGTTTTTTTTTTCCGTGAGAGGCATGGTTGTGCTTTAGCGAGAGTCACGATTTTGTTTCTGCGAGAGTCACGGCCGTGCCTCTTGAAAAAGGAAAAAACAAAACGTGTTTTCTGTTTTTTTCTTTCATGAGAGTCACGATTTTGCTTCCACAAGAGGCACGGTTGTGCTTTTGCGAAAGTCACGACCGTGCATCTAGAAAAGGGAAAAACAAAATGTGTTTTCTGTTTTTTTATTTTCGTGAGAGTCACGGTTTTGCTTCCGCTAGAGGCACGGTTGTGCTTTCGCGAAGTCACGGCCATGCCTCTAGGAAAGGGAAAAAATACATGTTTTTTGTTTTTTTTTCGCGAGAGTCACAGTTTTGCTTTCGCGAGAGGTACGGTTGTGCCTTCGTGAAAGTCACAGCCGTGCCTCTCGGAAACGAAAAAAACGTGTTTTTTGTTTTTTCCCTTTCACGAGAGTCACGGTTTTACTTTCACGAGAGGCACGGTTGTGATTTCGCGAGAGGCACGGTTGTGATTTCGCGAGAGGCACGGGCGTGTCTCTTTCGAAAAGGAAAAAAAACCATGCTCCCGGTTCGGTTTTTTCATCCAGTATTTTTCGTCTGGTTTTTTCGTGAAAAAAAAGTTTGTCAAAAACTATCGACATGGGATCTAGTTTTGAAGATATCGACGCGAAAAATCCAATAATAAAAACGCTTCGAGATTTAGACGCACGGTTAAAAAATAAAATGTTTTGAATAAACGAATCTAGAAAAAAGAAAAAACTCCCAGATTACAACAAATGGCGCTGTGCACCATTTGTCACGATCTGGGGAAGTGAAATGTTCTTTGCAACTTGCAACTACTCCTTAATTAATTATTAATTAATTAGTGATTTCGCCTAGCCATGGCCGACGCCACTCCTGTCCGCTCCGCTCCACAGGGTGAGCGCTCGGCGAGGGCGGCGGAACCTCGCCGGCGACGACCTTCGCCCATCGCTCACCTCATCTCAGGTACACTATCACCCCACTCGTTCCCCCCTTTCGTTCGATTTCTTTTGGCACCTGCATTACCTCCAACTGCTCGCCCCTGTTTCCTGCCCTACAGGGTGTCATCGTCGGCGGCGGCGGAAGGAGGCAACCCTTTCCGCGTCGTTGGTTGGTTCCCTGCGGCGAAGGAGGCCGCCTCGTTGGTTGGATCCCCGCGGTGGAGTGAGGCAAGCCCGTCCTCGTCCTTGGTTCGATCCCGGCGGCGGAGGGAGTCAACCCCGTCCGCCTCGTTGGTTGGTTCCCGGCTGTGGTGGGAGGCAGCCCTGTCTGCCTTGTCGGTTGCTTCCTCGTGAGACGTGCCTGCAACTGCTTCCAGTAGGAGGTGAAGGGAGGCAGCAAAGTTACCTGCAGCAGGGGAGGCCAAATCCTCCAAGGTATTATCTCCCCCTAAAGTTGGTCTCTCATTGAACTAGTTGTTACCGGCACAAGTGCAGTACTGTTCATGTTCTTGTATGTTATGGTGATCTGGTTATGAGCCAATTTGGCTTCAAGCATATTGTTTCTGGTTTTTGCCATTGTTACATCAATTCTAAAGATGCAGCTTAATGTACATACCTATGGATTTTCAGATTGAGGATATGTATGCTTGCGTTTGTTTGTTAAATGAAAGGCCTTGTCTGTGCAAGTTAGGATGTATCTTTATGCTTGCAGTTTTTGGTCAATAAACTTCTTATTTGTGCTAAGTTGGATATTTCTTTATCACCAGCGAGCACATTACTCGAGGAACCTCGCCGGCGACGACTGTGCCCATCGGCCATCGCATCTGAGGTATGCTGTCACGCCACTTGTTCTTCCCTTTTGGTTGGATTTCCTTTTGTCACCTGCATTGCTCCCAACTGCTCACTCTTGTTTCTTGCCCTACAGGGGTTGTTGTTGTTGGCGGCGGCGGAGGTGGGCTACCCTGTCTGCGTCCTTTCCGGCCTCGGAGGGAGGCAACCCTGTCCGTGTCCTCGTTTGGTTCCCGCTGTTGGCGGAGGGAGGAAACCCTATCCGCCTTGTAGGTTGCTTCCTGGTTGCGTGGCAGAGGCAGACAGCCCCATCCTCGTCGTACGTTGCTTCCTGGTGACAGCAAAGGAGTTGAGGTGTTGGTCCCAGCAGCTGGCAATGGGAGTGAGCCGTGTCTGCAGCTGCTTGCTGTAGGAGGTGAAAGGATCCATCAGAGTTACCTGGTGCAGGGTGAGAAAGGGGACGGCCAAATCCTGCAGGTGGTGAATTTAATATCTCGCCCTAAATTTGGTCTTCCATTGAACTAGTTGTTACTGGCAGATGTGCAATTCTCTTCTTCAAATCTATTTTATCTTCTTGTACATTATGGTGATCTGAAGATGAGCCAATTCTGCATTTGTTTGTGCAATAAAAGGCCTTGCTTGTGCTAAACTTCTGCAGATGTTTCTTTATGCTTACAGTTTTTGTTCAATATGCTCATGCTTTGTGCTTAGTTTGATATTTCTTCGTCAGTTCCTTGTAATGAAGGTCTTTTATTATTCCAGCAAGCACATTAGTTCAGGAGAAACACTCATCTTGCAATCTCTTTCATTTTTTTGTAATAAGATTTTTTGGTGCTGTTTCTAATTAGGCTTTAAGCTGCTGCTCCTTGTCACCTATGTACACTTCTGAATTTCAGGTCAATTCCAAAAGAAACAAGTCATTTGTCCTTGTTTTGTGCAATTTGTCACAAGTAATTCCTTGTGTAAAATGGTGGTTTGGTGTTTGGCTGATAAGGGCTAAACCTTGATAGAAACACTGCTGATAAAATTTTATTGAAAATACTCTGAATTTTTTATACTGACATAATTTATGGTTGCACTTTCTGATTTGTTCAATAAAACACCATGTTTCTGTTATATTATGATGTGTGTTTGTCAGCACTGTCATAATAGATCGTATGAGGTGGAAAAAGTGTCTTGTATGTCTTAGATCTTTGTTGGATTGAGTTGTATTAGTTAGTGGTGCACTGCTTAATTGCACTTTACATAGTTTTTGTTCATTTTCTATTGACATATCTGACCCTATTCTGTTGGCTGTAGCTACCACCATGTTGACCTCAAGACAGGCTGATCGGGAGCTGAAGAAGTTTGAGGAAGCACAACGTGAAGCTGAAAGAGTAGCTTTCGTCTAATCTTTGAAGGCAATTTCTGCTGAGCTTCTAACATTTTGGCTTCCCATAGAGCCATCGGCTGCGGATTTTATGCGTTTGATCCAGTCGCAACAGGAGAGATATTTCAACATTTCATCTTTGCTCCTTTCCATTACAAAAGAGGACGGCAAGTCTGAAACAAAGGTTCCGGTAACGCCAAAAAGCCAGGAAGAGGTACCGAGATCTATTTTTTCTGTGTTCAATGACAATCGAATGGGTTTTTATTTTTTGCAATGGTTAATTATTGTTTATCCCATCATTTTTTTAGCCCGACAAGCAATCCTTTCACTCAATATCAATAAGGTGTGATGATGGAGCCGTCTTGGAAATTTTAATACGTGAAAACGATAACTATGTTGTTGGTTTTCGTGTATATCTCAACATCGAGGCTAGGAATGAAACCCCGTGGAGAACCTTTGGTGTGAAGTTGCCTAGCCGATTGTGGGTATCTGAGCCAACAAAGTATAAGTCTCAACATGGGGAACTGTAAGTATTAATTAGTTGTTTTTTAACCAGTTTATAAGTAGTTGATCCCTGCCTCTAAGACGTCCCTATGAGAAATAATATATTGATTGCCCAGGGGCTCATTCTCATCCTGTTGACATGACACATGCATACTCTTCCTCAATGATGTGTAGTGGCTACGAATTATTTTATTACAAAGACAAGAGCTGGAGGCTATCTCCAAGCATAGCGTCGATGCTAAGCAATTTTTTCTTAGAGGCTGTTCTCACAGTGTATAGCGCCTGCCTCTATCGCTTTTGGGGTTTGTTATGATCAATGTTTTTAGTCCTGTCTATCTAAATGTTTGCAAGATCTGTGAACCAATTTCCAATCTCATTTCTGAATGCATGTTCAATCGTCTTGGTACAAACTTGTTTAGTTATTTGGTACAAACTTGGCAAAGAAGTGTTTGAAGCTCAATTACATCTGGGAAGCAAACCATTATTTGCCCAGGGGCTCATTCTCACGTTCATCATTGTTGGGTGTTACTGTCATGTTTCTCTAAACCTAACATTGCATGATCATTCAGGCTTAAAAACATTTGGGAGGGTGCCTTGTCCTTCATATTTGTGTCTTTTTTGCTTTTTTCTACAACTTATTTTTGTGTTGTTTATAGGGAAAAGGTGCAATTTGGTCAAGGAATTCTCTTGAAAATTGTCGATTTTCTTAAAGATCTTCAACGTCATCCTGACCAAGAAATGACAGACTTAGGCCAGAGATATGTTTGCACACTCTTCCTCTTGTTTGGCGAGGCACAGAGATTTGCCAAGGCCAGGCAGTGGGTTCTTGATGCTGTTGACAGTCCCATTGCGTTGACGAACCTGTATGGAGTTGTCAAAGACAGGAATGGAGTTGTATGTGGCTATGTGGGAGGAAAGGAATTTGTTGTTCAAGTACAAAGGAAGGTTTGAGCATCAAGCAGGCTATGTCAATCCCTATGAAGATGTTGTCAAGATTGCAAAAGAAGCGTGTATACGGAAGGAGCAAGAGCACCATGCGACGAACCTGTGCTTCCGTTCAAGGCCAACTGCGGAGGTTGATTTGTTGTTGTTG
>NC_057797.1:676135343-676149806 GCF_018294505.1 Triticum aestivum | reverse complement strand
TGTCATGATGATGAGTTCAGCTGCAAGGCAATTATACGGGAAGGCGGGAGTAAGGATCTGAAGCCCCGTTAGAAGTTTTTGTGCACCCTGTAACTGGCTGCTCTGTTAACTAAATATGGGTAGTGATAAGGAAAGGAGCGAATTGCCTGTAGCAAGTCCTTGAGCTTTTTGTGTCGGGTGTGACTTTTGGTGCACCGTGTAACTTGTTGCTCTGAACCTGAGATTGTTAACTGAATATTCAGACTCTTTACCGAATCTTGTCTCCCTAGTTGATTATTTCACTGTAGCTAGTTTAGTTCCCCCAAGTTTTTGATTTTCTTTGCTGTTCCCCAGTTTTGTTGCATTATGTCGTTTCTTGCTGCTGTACTCAATCGTGGGGGTTTTGATAAGCCACGGCGAACCCCGCTTATCAATTATGAATATTTTCTCTTGCTGCTGTACTCAATCGTGGGGGTTTTGATATTTAAGCACGGCTGGTGTTGTCTCCTCGCCATAACATCTTCTCAGAAAAAAAAGACTGGTGTTGTCTCCTAGTACCAAGACGAGATATCCCACTTCTCAGAAATGAGACTGGACCATGCAACAGTGATCTCCAACTCAATGCCTCCAGTGAGTTTACATGTTTGCTGGCTTATGTTGGAAAACTTGGGCTCGAAGGACTCATTTTTTTGTGCAACTTTATTACCGGAATCTGAGTAGGCTTCCAAGATAAACTACAGGCTTCCACGATAGTCTACAGAGACAACACTCCTTGATAGAACAAGGTAACCCTCAGAAGTAATCGGCACGGTTGTATAACGAGAATCTAGCAGCTCAATTTCCTGAGGGCTGGCGTCAGGTCCAATGGCTGAGCAAGCAACTCGACCTCCGAATGCTGGCCATGACCCCTCCTCTTTGACACGGACGCCCAAAATAGTGGCCTGGATTGATTTCTTAATTCTCTCCAAACTTAACTCTACGGTGCAAAAGCAGTTCCTAAAGCAAATGGGTCTTTCTCTGCTGTGGTAAGTGTACACGCCATTGATCAGTGGCTTGTCTTGAGACTTTATTCTACCTCTTACTTTTAGTTGGATTTCAAAGACAACAGATTCCTTGCTGACAATTGCACGAGAGGGGCCAGTCAAGGTCAAAAAGGAATCCTGCAAGCATCAGCAATCACCTTATTAGCAACTGATAAACAAGAGGGCCCAGGCAGGCATGTCCACAATATCCCCCAAAATCAAACGAAGAGCATATTGATAAGATTAAGATGGTACAGATAGATACCTCTTCATTGAGTATCTGGCACTCACTCCTGTTGCGGGCAAACAGAAGGTTGCGATTGTGACCCACATGGTCTCGGGCAGCGACCGTGCCGTACACTGGCAACGGCCATTCCAGACCACCTCGTATTTCTGCGAGTTTAACAGAGAAGATCTGCAGGCTAGGCAACACTCGACCATAGTGCAATACTCGACCATAGTGCAACGGGGTGCTCCCTGGTACCAAGTGTGTGTATTGCATGAAACTCACTGTCGCTGCATGCATCAGAACAAGATCAATGGAAGCAGGTGTTAGAAATCTTGTAACATGAACAGGTACTAGATAAGCAACAAAGTAATTCCCTCCACTTCCCTTATGCAAAGAAGTACGACCAAAGGTAAAAAGGAGGAAGGAGACTAGTTAACCAAAGTTCAGTAAGATAAGCAAGATGCATGCAAGTTTACTCACTCATGTCTCGGAAGCAACCGAACCCATCATAACCCCATGACCCTTCCCAGGCATCAACATACATGTCAAAACGCTTCTGTTCGGCAGCCATCTCCTTGGCCTCAATTTTTAATTGTTCGTCTGATTTGCCTCTATACATCTTCTCAACATCGTAACCTGTGTTGGCGGCAACAGAATCTGCAGGTTCGAGTATTGACTTGTCTGATACGAACATGGAGGTACTCGATTCATTCGCCAATTCACTGGTATCCAGACTCATCGCCGACTCTGTTTCCGCCTCTGGCCCCACCTCCGATGTCAATTTCGAGTCTATCTTCGGCACCTGCTGCTCCATTGATGCAACGTCCCAGTCCTGCTCCTCGTCACCAACACATCCTTGTACCAAAATATCCCGCTTCTCACAAACAAGACTAGACCAAGCAACAGTGATCTCCAACTCAATACCATTAAGTTCACAACTATCCTGACTTATGTTGCAAAGTTTGGGTTCGAAGGACAATTCTTTTTGTGCAATGATATCACCATCAATGACTGAGCAGGCCTCTAGGAGAAAATTCAGGCTCTTGTTAACATCTACAGAAATGACATTCCTTGACAGAAGAAGGTAACCCTCAGAAGTCACGGGCATGGCACTGCCACGAGAAACAAGCAGCTCAAGTTGCCCGGGTGTGTCGTCAATTTCACCATCAATGACTGAGCAAGCGACTCGACCTCACCATCAATGACTGAGCAGGCAAACAGAAGGTTGCGATTGTGATCCACGTGGTCTCTGACAGCAATCATACCGTACACTGGCAACGGCCATTCCAGACCACCTTGAATTTCTGCCAGTCTGATGGAGACGACCTGGAGGCTAGGCGCGGCTCGACAATTGTGCCTTGGGGCGCTCCCGGGTATCAAGTGTGTATATTGCATGCAACTGACCGTCGCTGCAGAAATCGATCAATGGAAGCAGGTGTTAAAATTTTCGTAACATGAACAAGTAGTTGATAAGCAGCAAAGTAAATCCCTTCACTTCCCTTCCCTTATAGAAAGACATAGGACCAAAGGTAAGAAAAGAGAGTAAGGAAACTAACTAAACAAAATTGAGTAAGATAAACAAGATGCATGCATTTATGTTTACTCACTCATGTAATGGAAGAGATTGAACCCTGCCGAACCCCATTTAGCATCCCAGTCATCCACAAACCGATCAAATTTCTGCTGTTGGGCATTCATCGTCGCGGCCTCACTGGCTAATTGTTCGGCTGATTTGCCTCTGTCCATCTTCTCAACAACATGATCGCCTCTGTTGATGGGAACATGATCTGCAGGTTTGGGTATTGACTTGTCTGATGCTGAGAGATTTGATTCAATCATCGACACATTGGTATCTGGACCTGTCGCCGCCGCCTCTGCCTCTGGCTCTGATTTGGAGTCGATCCTCGGCACCTGGTCCTCCATGGATGAAATGTCGCAGTCCATGTGCTCCTCATCACCACCGCCGTCGACATCCAAGGCGGCAGTTTCCACCATCCGCTCCCTGCCATTAGCTGCATCACCATGCTCATCCAAGGCGTCAGTTTCCATCTTGTGCTCCCCGCCATTAGCAGCACCACCATCAGCCTCATGCCCATTCAAGGCTGCAGTTTCCGGCTTGAGCTCCCCGCCGTTAGCAGCACCACCATCAGCCTCATGCCCATTCAAGGCTGCAGTTTCCGGCTTGAGCTCCCCGCCATTAGCAGGATCACGCTCATCCAAGGCTGCAGTTTCTTCAGTCTTGTGCTCCACACCCTGAATATCCGTCAGGCTGCGTGCTTTGACAGCCCTCATCTGCTCGCTCAAGCGCCTGATTTCATCGGTGACGGCCAGTTGGCGCTGTGCGTTGCGCTCGATTCTATCCAACAAATCTCGACTCTGCTTAATCGAACTGCAGTCGGGGCTGGACAAATCTAACCTCTGATGCTCCTCCGTCGACTCCATCTGCTCTCTCTCCTGCAGCAGTTGTCTCTCCTCGTCCTTGAGTTCCTTCTCCTCTTTCCTGAGTTGTCTGAGCAGAGCTTGATCCTTTCTGGGATTCTTGGTGCCACGAGAATCGGGGTTCCCAGGGCCAGGGAGAACTTGGGGCTGCTCCCCCACGGACTTGCCGGAATGCCCTTCCGCCTCCATCTCACGAGGCGTCCTCGCCTCGCCTTCTCCCCGCCGCTCGCCTTTCCTTGTTGGGATCTGGCAGAAAGGGCTCGCCGCTGGCCGCCCGCCGCCTGCGCTCGCCTTCCCGTATTGAGATCTGGCTAAGAGCATCTCCAACAGGCGCCGAACACGCCGCGGGCAAAAAAATTGGTTTGCCGCGGGTCCATCACCTGGTTTGGCGCGATGCGCAGCGCTGGTTCCAGCAGCCGCGCTAAAATGCAGCGCGCGTGCCGCTCCAACAGCGCGTAAAAATGCAGCGCGTGCGACTCCCACACAAACAACATATGCATTCCAAAACAAAAGCAAAAAGATCAAACACAAACAAAAATAAATCAAAATAAATAGTTCAATTTCATTATTACAACTCAAACAAACAGTTTATCGTTCAATACAACAAATAGTGCAATAAACACAACAAATAGTTCAACAATACAATATCAAACTCACAAATCATGATGCTCTTTGTCGTCCATTCCATGCCCACCACTCCTCAATGAGATCCTTCTGAAGATCATTATGCGCCGCGGGACGTCGAATGGCATGATATGAGGCAACAAAACGGGCCACCCTTTCAGCCCTCCGTCGCACTCGCACCGGATGTCCCAAAAGCTCATACTGAGAGTAGTCTACATCTTGGCCACGCTCATTCTCGATGATCATGTTATGCATGATCACACAAGCGTGCATGATTCTGATCTCAAAATCTAGCCGGTCCTCTCACAATAGCAAATTGGGCTTGCAAAATCCCAAAAGCTCTCTCCACATCTTTTCTAGCCGCCGTCTGAGCATTGTAGAAATCAAGTTCTTTCTTACCTTCTGGCTTTTTCAACGGCTTGACAAAGATTTGCCACTTTGGATAGATGCCATCCGCTAGATAATAGCCATAGTTGTATGTACGGCCATTTGCTACAAACTTCACCGGTGGCAACTCACCATTTGCAATCTTATTCATCAGTGGTGATCGGTTGACAACATTGATGTCATTCAAAGATCCAGGCATTCCAAAGAATGCATGCCAAATCCAAGTCTCTTGATCGGCCACCGCTTCAAGGATTATAGTGGAACTCTTTTTTTGGCCGTGGAATTGTCCATGCCATGCCTTTGGACAATTCTTCCAACTCCAATGCATGCAATCTATTGAGCCAAGCATGTCAGGAAAGCCGCGAGCTTTGTTCATCGCCAATAGCCTTGCGACGTCTTCAGCATTGGGGGATCTCAAATACTCCTCGCCAAACACTTGCACAATTCCGACTGCGAAGCGCTTGACACACATGATGGCTTGGCTCTCACCCATAGCCAAGTGATCATCAACTAGATCAGCCGGTATACCGTATGCCAACATATGCAAAGCGGCTGTCACCTTCTGAAAAGTGTTATGCCCGAGCTCTCCGGCGGCATTCCTCCTTTGCTGAAAAAAGCGGTCATGGCTCGCTAGTTTCTCTGCAATGTTCCTGAACAACTCGGTGCTCATCCTAAACCGGCGACGAAAATACGACTCGGGGTATGTGGGATTCTCCGCAAAATAATGCCTGATCAATCTGTTGTGGGCATCGTTCCTATCTCTCCAAATTTTCTGCCGACCCATAACCGAACCACCGTGCTTCGATTTTTTATTGATATGCATAGCTAGGATCATTGCAAGATCCTCCTCTTCCATATGAAATTCTTCTTCGGAAGAATCATACGACGAACTCATCTACAATGTTCAATACTATGCTATAAAAAACTACAATCAACATGCACGAAATTCATGGCTTTTGAGCAATACATGTCTTTTAGTCGTTTTGTCGAACACCTTGAGGGCGCCGAGCGGCAGCGAGTGCGCGGGCGCTGTTCGTTGGAGGACCAGCGCGCGCGAGGGGCGGCGGGACTAGAGGGAGGCCGGAGAAGCTGCCGCGGGGCGGGGATAGGCCGGGGAAGTGCCGGAACGGTCGTCGGGTGGCGCGGTCGGCGGCGGCGGCGCGGCTGGATGGGGGTGGGAGGTGTGAGCGAGCGCGCAAGAGTCCAGCGCGCGAGAGCGGGCGCAGCAAATAAGCGGCACGCGATTGAGTTTCGGCCCGCGCGCTGTTTTCGCGCGCCCGCTGGAGCAACTATTCCGGCTGCGCGCGCGCTAAAACGGGGAATTTTGCGGCGCGGCGCTAGTTTGGCGCGGCTGTTGGAGATGCTCTAAGAAAAGGGCTCGCCGCCGCCTAGCTTAGAGTTTCTATAAGAAAAATAAAGAGGAATGGATTTTTTGTTTATGAGAAGATCAAGAGCAACCGGTCGATCAGCACAATAGTCCACACAAAGTGCGATGAGCGGCCCTGGCAAGCCCGGCCTGGCCCTGGCCAAGTCCGGAGAAATACTACTTATGTCATAGGCCAACACATTATGGCCGGGCCTGCGTTTGAAGTATGCTAGTCCAAGTATTGCCCAGTTTGTGCCTTTCCTTCTTTTCCCAAACTAGGGTTTCTTGCGTCGCCACCGTCGTCGTCTAAGAAATTTAGGTCCCCTCGTCTCTGGCTGCCATTTGGCACTGAGAGCTGGGGGGACCTCGGATTTTCAAGACCTCTATGTTCTTCATCATCGTCCAGTGATCATCATAGTTTTTGTGAGAATAAATTTCCTCACGTTCTTTTGGCGATGCATGAGGTAGATAGTTTTCTTTCCTCTCAGATCCGATTACTCTGATCTGATGAGTTTTTTTTTTGTTGATCTGATTCTTTGTGGAGGTGAAATCTTTTTTTTTTTTGCAGGTGAAATAATGTATTACTCAATCACAAGGTCCATACAATCAATCACTGCAAACTCCAATGCCTCTGAAGGCCCCGAACCTATCCAAGTCATGGTTCTGCCTTCTAGACGAGCAAACTTAGCTAGACTATCACTAACCTTATTTTGACTACGATTGATATAAGTAATACAAGAATCATGAAGAGACATAAGATAATGGATCTCCTTAGTGAGCGACGCGTAAACAGATCTGTCCACCTCCTAAGCCTGTATCAGCTTCACTTCAACAATGGAATCCATCTCGGTCATGATAGGTAGGACAATTCTCTGGATAGCAAATGACAAACCCTCCATGCAAGCACACAATTCAGCTTATAGGGCTTCGCGACATGAGAAAAGCTGCCTACACGAAGAAAAAATTATAGAACCCTTGTCATCTCTCAGCACCATGCCAGCGCCTGCCGATCCATCATCTGCATACGAGCCATCAGTGCACAACTGCACCCAGCCGACCTTGAGTGCAATCCACTTGGGATGAGCAACATCTCTTATCACATGTGACCGCCGGGGGTGATTATCATATGTGATAAAAGATTTTCCCTTACTAGGATCGGAAGAGAGAACAGTTCTAATGCCAATAAGAGAGTCAAGGTAGCTCACTAAGAATCGTTTCAAAGCTTCCATAGGCGGTACATGCTTATGATGGATGACCTCATTCCTGATGCACCACGCCCGCCAAAGCGTCATTAGCAACATGGAACAATCAATTTCCGGCAGTGTCTCTAACACATGCAGCAGCCATTCTGTACCAGAATTATGCATGGATGTAATACACGGCAAGGTCCACACATCCGCCATTGTTTCCCATAAGATACGTGAGAAAGTGCACCGGCATAATGAGTGGAAATAGTCCTCAGTCTTTGTACCACACAACGGACATAAATCGGTTGTTTCAAGGCCACGTACATGCTTGTTTCTCCGTGTTGGCAAAGAATCTGTAGCGACCCTCCAGGCAAAATTTCGTACTGTTGGTGGAACCTTTGTAGACCAAATAAGCTACCAGCATGAGCGCGCACCATCTGGTCGGGAGCTAGACCCGGTTGTTGCGCTCCTGTGGGCTTCGTCGAAGCCGAATTGATATGCACTCTTTACTGAAAGTACTCTGTATTTACTAGGACCCCAAGCCAAGGTATCTTCCTCCAAGCATGGCGACGTCCTGATCTTCATGATCTCGGTCACATCCGCCGGCAAAAAATATTCATGCAGTAATGCTTGGTTCCAAGCCCCATGCTCATTTAGCAACTCCGAGACAAAACGAATTCTGCACCTTCCCTGCATGGTGATCAGTTTAAAGGAGAACGGTCTCGGGATCCAATTATCACGCCAAACCCGAATACTCCTACCGTTTCCCACTATCCAGATAAGTCCCTTCTTCAGAAGATCAAGACCATAGCTAATAGCCTGCCAAGACGAGGAAGCATTAATAGAAAACACAGTGTCCTCAAGCTTACCCTCGAGGTAGTATCTAGCCTTTAAGACTTGTGCACATAGACTGTCGGGTTTCGAGATTAATCTCCAAGCTTGCCTAGCTAACAAAGCTTGGTTAAAAATACGGAAATCACGGAAGCTAGCACCACCTTTATTTTTTGGTTGTAATAGATCATTCCAAGGTCGCCAATGCACTTTTCTTTTGCCCTTCTCGGACCCCCAATAACAACCTCTCACCATCCTTGTAAGTTCATCACAAACTGCAAAAGGTAGCTTAAACAACCCCATGATACACTACTAGAAAAAGGCCTGCTAGTGGCACACCTGTTTTGCCTACTAATGGCGCACCACAGGTGCGCCACTAGCATCACACCATTAGTATTTTTTACTAATGGCGCACCACGCAGTGCGCCATTAGTATGTCCCACGGTGCGCCATTAGTATGCCTCCCAAGGGCCATATTTACCCATGTGCTCTGGCTTACTAATGGCGCACTAGTTGTTGATGCGCCACTAGTGTGCTCTGGCTTCTAATGGTGCACTAGTTGGTGGTGCGCCACTAGTATGAATATTAGGGATTTTTTTTCTTTTCTGATATTTGCACAGGTTACAAAATATATTACTGGACAGAATATAGACAGCACCACAGATCAACAGCAGATTCATCGAATACAATATACAATTCATCATATTAGTCTCCGAATTCAAAAGACGGAACAAAGATAGAACATTACAAGTTTCGAGACCGCGAGTAGCGAGTTTGTCTTCACATTACAAGTCGATATCGATCATCTAAACTACCATCACATAGAAGAGAGCTGCGGTCATCGCGATGAGCATCATCGCGATGAAACTGGTCTTCATCCGGTTCCTCCTCCACTCCCTCCTCTCTCCCGCTAGATAGCGCGCGTATCTAGATTGCGCCTCCGCCCTAGTGGTGTACCCTTTGTAACTGTTACCGCTGAAACGGTGAACCCGTCTCCGACACTCCTCCCAGTCGTCGTAGACTCCGGGAACCTTACCCTTGTACACGACATAGGACGGCATCTCTATGCACTAGCCAAACAAAACGTTAGTAGCAATTCACAGACAATACATAAGCAATATATAAGTATGCAACAAAAGGATTGGAAGAGAAAAGTAAGACATTAATAGCATGATTCATGGTCCTACTAATAAATAGCATTGATTACATCTAAGTTGAACGACTGTCCAAACCAAAGAGACATACAAGTTCATTAAAGTTTAATTACAACATGAGCTAATCGATATTTCAGAACTATACATAGCATCACTACTTTCGACTCGACTCAGGGACCGGAGCGTGGATGAAGCCGCCATCTCTCGTGATGGTCATGAAATCGCGGGCGTTGTCAGCCTGCATTTGTAGCGTTGTGTCTATGTCACTGTTGGATGGTTGATATCTGAGGTAGAACTGCCCCGAGGTACGAAGGACATCTTGATGGATGATTTCCGCAAACTTCGACTGGATGCGAAAGAATTCTTGTCTGATGTCCGCGTCCTGGATTGCCGACAAGCTTGCGGCCCAATCTTTGAGATTATTTGGTAGCAGAAGGTGATTATGGTCCCGTACGATCGCCCGCATGTGATGGAGGGCGTAGTAGGCATCCTTATGACCGCCAGGCGGCTGCTTGACGCAGGGGAACGTCGTAGTGTGGGCGAACACGTGCTTGCCGTACCTACGAACTGGCCTGGTGAAGGTGCCTCCAGATCTGGCGTAGCCGGGGAGAACATCATCAAGAACTTTCTTGATATTTGTGTAGTCTTTCTTCGACTGACGGTCCGAGTCAAAATACGTGGCCATGGAATATTTCGGGCTTAAGAGGAGAGTGTGCAATGTGTGTCACTGCACAAAACACGGAATGTTAGAAAAAAAAGAACGATCGAAATCTAAGAAATCATATGTTATGGGGCGGTAAGGGGATGACTTACTCGGGAAAGTAAGGCACGAGGAAGTTATCCTTATCTGGGTTTGCCAGAATGACGCCTTCGAGGTAAGAACTCACGACTTGCCGGTCCCTAGCGCTGCCCAAGATCTTGGCACGCATGTAGAAGGGGTCGACTATCACAATGTCCGAGGTCTTGTCTTTAATGATCTGCATCCCCATAGTCAGCGAAAATAGCCGAACGAAGGTGTAGTGCAGCAGATGAAGGTTAAACATAGCGAAGATGTCATCAAACCGCAGGACGATCGTACCCCCGATGGCGTTATCCACAAAGCCCTTGCCCTCTGGCACCTTGGCCATGAAAAGCGGGTATGCCACATCATTCTCGGAGAGACGCCGCTTCTCCAAAGAAAGAACACTGTCATGCAGACTCCGCATAGCACCGGTTGCAGCATTGAGCAGATTAGTCAGTAGCATCGGCCTACCCGCCACATGCACCCTCCTCGAGATATCCTTAGGTGAAGGTGGACCGTCCTGAGCACGGATCATACTCGGTGCCGGCTGGCTGGCACCCTTGTTACTCTTTCTTTTCCGTCCCTTCTTCTTCTGCTGTAATGGGATCGAGTTCTGCTCACAGACCTCCTTCTTGAGTGTGTTGGGGCTGATAATATTTGGCACCTTGGCTATCTGAGGCTCGGTGAAGGCGACAGCTGGAGGCGTCTCCTGAGAACTGAACGCCAGACGACGCCTGTTGCAATTTGGTTTCTCCACGGTACCAGCATGATCGCGGTCGTCTTTTTCAGGGTTGGGTTCTTGAGAAGGAGGCCCGAAGAATTCGTAACCGTACCCATGTTCGGCAAAGTACTTATCAACGTTGGTAAATGTACCTTCGTTGTTGTCGTCATCGTTCGGATCCTGTGCCATATGGATGTTCGGATCTTGTGCCATAGGGATGTCCGGCATGTCCGGTAGCGTTGTGGCGGTCTTGCCATGGCTTGGCGCCGGCACGACTGGCGATGTTGTCTGTGGGGTGGTGTCCCCCGCCCCCAAACGAATCTGGCTCTTTGGCCAAAGCAGGGGCCAGCTTAAACAGGCGATGAGGGTCATCACATCATCTTCGTCGGCCCCAGCGGGTTGAGTCGGAGGTAACAACTCCTCATAGCCTGGCAGCACCCGAACCAGTTCAACCCTATATAGGGTGGGTGGCATCGGATTACCGTGGAACACGGGGTTGCCCGGTTGAACGATTCTGCCCTTGGCGACATTGATCAACTCGCCGCCCACGAAGTGCAGGAGAGTGCATGGAACATCGGCGGCGCCCTGCAAAAACATGTAGGGCATCAGGGATGCCCAGTCAAAGGCAAGGAGATGAAGTTATCGTCCGAGAGGCTTAATTAGTTACCGTGATGGCGTCGAGCTCGGCTAATGTCGAGGCACCGCCAATGGCGGGCGTGCAACTGACGGAGGGGCCGCTTGCTGCCGAGGTGCCGGCCGGCATACACCCGGGTGCATTAAGCTCCAATGCCCGTGCCGGCGTCGGAGACACCAATACCACCTCCGCTGAAGACACCAATGGCGCCGCCTGCGCGTTGTGCGAGTTGCTGGCCGTGAAGCTGGGAACCGGGGGCGGGCCCTGTTGGCCGCCCGCAATCCACGTCGTCAGCACCTGAATCAAGGTAGGCACAATGGCGGTGAGCGTCGATTTTAGTTGTTGTTGCACTTGCTCTTGGACAATCTCCGGAATCCGCGCCACTTGTGCCTTGAGTTCTTGAACCTCGCGCGACTGGCTTTCCGAGCTGGTCTTTCTCTCCTTTCGCCCACCAGCGTTATAGTATGACGACCATTTTGTGGACAAGCCTTTGTCGGCCACACGACCAGCTGACGACGGCTTACTGAGCTTATCCTTGTTTTTCATAACGCTCAACGCCCTATTTAGAGTGCTGTCCCAAGGGGTGCTCTGAGACGACCCCGCACTACTGCTTTCAGTCTCCTGCGGAAGGAATGTGAACCATTTAGAAATTTGGCTTCATTAATTAGAATGCAACCATATGGAGCTAATTACGCGGGGGTGTATTCCTTACCAGAACACGCTCAAGCGCCCTGGTCTTCAGATCTGTGGTAAGATCCTTTGTTACTGGGTCCTCCTTGTACCGGGCCCTGACATAGTTCCTGGTCTGCTTGTCACGGTATTTCTCGAAGCAGGGCGGTAGGCCTTGCTCGGCATGCTCCGCGTCCTCCATGTCCCATATAGGCTCCGCCACTTTGTAACCATCGGGACCAAGTTTATGTTCCCCTAAGTTCAACTCCCGCATTTCTTTCCCCCACTGACTTGATTCAAAGGTTGCGCTACTCTCGCACTTGATATTGAACTCCTTGTAGTCATCTTCGTTGATCGAAGGATTTTTCGCCTTGATCTTCTCATAACTATCACCTTTGTCAATCATTCTCTTCACCGCGCTTCTCCAAGTAGACAGGGTCGTGCTCATCTTCGTGAGGGCGGCACTATTCACTTTATTCCCTGAGAGGCATGTGTTTGCAAAGTCAGCAGGGAACTTGTATCGTTCGTGCAGCTTCGTGAAGAGGAGGCTGCGCAAATTCCCTCGGTCCTTATGCCTTAGGTTCTCGGTGTTGATCGAGACGGTGCTCCGGAGAATGCACCCGAGCTGAACCGAGTACCCCTTGACTAATTCTTTGGGCGCCGTTGGATTCCCGTCGGAGTTCACTTTAGTAAATTCCTCCTTGACGGTGCCGAGCACGTTCGGGTGCCGGTCCTTTCGTTGCCTCTTTGGTTGGCTGCCATCTGTGCATGCGCTGCCATCATCAGTGGTGGCATCCTCGGTGGCACCATCAGTGGTGTCATCCCCGACGCCACTAGGGGTTGTGTAGTCAGGATCGATGTCTTCTGCGGCGTCCTCATAGCGGTGAGGTTCTTCCTCCATCATCTGGGACAACTCCCAGAATTGCTTGCCCGAACCGTCGGCCTCATTGTTGTGGGCCATGTTTCGCTCTAAATAGGAAAAAAGTTTGGTCAAAAAGTTGGTTATTGTCAAGGAACAAGATCATGGTCTCATCATTTAGGGTTTGTCGACACCGAGGCATCCTAAAAGCTAAGCTTTTATCATTTAGGGTTTGTCAACGCCGAGGCACTCTAAAAGCCTAAGCTTTCATCATTTAGGTTTTTATCGACACCGAGGCACCCTAAAAGCCAAGGTTTTATAATTTATGGTTTTTCGACACCGAGGCATCCTAAAAGCTAAGCTAGGAAGGAGAATTCTAAGTTGGGCCTAATCACTTGGCTCTATTGCCACCTATGGTTTAATGCAGCAAGAATAAAGGGGCAGTTGATCCTACTTAATTAAGTACTAAGATACCCCGGCCCATGCATTAGTCACAAGTACCCCATATGTCCTATTTTTAGCAAAGTCATGCTAAAATTCACGGAAAATTTCAGCACGACCTTTGCTGAAAATAGGACATATGGAGTACCCGAATTTGCCGGAACCGAAGTTAATCGACATTCCAGCAAACTCAAGGGCCTCTCGGGGTACCTGCAAAATCATCACGACACGATGGTCGGAGACATGACCTTTGCCTAACAAGTGAAGTTTCACCCATATAAGAACAGGTGCAAACAAAATAATGACACTCAATTTAGATAGCAAAAAAAGTGAACATCAAGTACTAGGGCACATTGACACTCCTAGTTTTCTACAAAAACCAAGTACTAGGGCACACCAAAGTTCTGAAATTTGTGTGCCTAACTGAATTAAGTGAATTTTCAGTAACCGAATAAACTGAATTTTCAAAACTGACAAATATTAATAGGTTGACTACTGCAAATCCAATTTGCAAGCTTGACTACATAAAATTTGAGCAACTCGTTGAGCTAATTTTGAGCAGAACTCCTTGAGGAACTAGCAGGAAGGAGTGGCTACAACTACAAACAGTGGCTAGAACTGCAGATTTACACATTAAAGGACACAAACTCAAGCAAGCTTCCTGAATTCTTGTTGCTAAAACTAATTTGACCTAAATTCGAGAGGGATTTGAACCTAATTTGACCTAAATTCGAGAGGGATTTGACCTAAACCTAGCAAAAGAGAGAAGAAGAGGGCATGGCCAGGAAGGAGGAGAGGAGGAAGAGAGGATAAGAGAGGCAGAGGGAGGAGGGCAATGAAGATTACCTGACCGTGATGAGGTGGTGGCCGGAGCGGAGACGACGGAGGGCGGAGACGGCGAGCTTGGGGGAGGCGGGGATAGACGGCGAGCTTGGGGGAGGTGGGCCTCCTCTCCTGATGGACGTGGATGGCCCTCCTGTGGATGAGGGGGCAGGTGTGGGGCGCCTCTGAGGCTCCAAGTCTCCGGCGGGGCGGCGCAGTGGGTCTGGGCTATGAGGCTCCAAGTCTCCGGCGGGGCGGCGCAGTGGGTCTCGGTCGATGCGGCGCAGTGGGTCTGGGCGCCGTGGGTTTCTAGGGTTT